>NW_025113129.1:3869179-4033117 GCF_010416935.1 Polistes fuscatus
ATACGAGAAAGATTGAGAGAGAGCGAGAGCGAGAGCGAGAGAAAGAGAGCCTACGGCGTATACCGCGCGCCGAATTTGTACATAACGTTCGCAATAACTTGCCGCTATAAAAGCCATCGACAAATCAAATTTTGACGTGATTCACTGGCCGGCATAAATTCCGGGATCCAGGCAGGAGAGACGGCGGTGACACGGACATGTGTTCGTCCTCTCGCTCTCTCTTTTGCACGAGTTCACCTCTTTATCTTTCTCTCTCCGTTTTTCCATCGCTCCCTCTCGTTCGCACCCGTCCTTCCTATATGGACTCGTCGAGCGTTCTTCCACAACTAACCCGCACCCCACCCACCCACGCCCAACAGGGCGCCCTAGCCTCCCTTGTCCTCCAGCCCTTCGCTCCCAACCCAAGCCCACCCCCTTTAGCCCCTATCGCACTCGTGACGCGGCTATTTATCGTTTTATACACCCGTCGGCCAAGTTTTGCTGGCATAGCACGCGCGCGCGTACGTAAACCGTGCGTACATGCCTACGAAACTATGTTTCAACGATGATATCCACTGGAAACTTAGGTTTTCTTCTTCGTTAATCAGAATGGGACCTAGCGATGCGCTGCTTTTTTTCCTTGATAATTAGAAAAAAATGCTAAGAAGGAAAAGGGAGTAACGAAGGACGCGAGACGTTATACATGCTAAAGTAAAATGAGAGGGAACCTCTTAGAAGTCGTCGCGTGCCTCGGGTGTGTACGCTTGTATTCCTTACGTCCTTTCCGTTTCTTTTCCTCGGACCCGCGTATACACCCGCGGCTAAATTTGCAATTGGAGATAGAAAAGAAAAGAGCCTTACGTCTCGGCTCGGCTCGACTCGGCCCGGACCGGGCCACTTTTCGCCGCGGGCTCGAAAGCTCCTTCTTGGGCGTCTTTGACTTCCTTCTTTCGCGAGGGTAATGAAAGAAACGGGGGATAGCGGATTCGTCTTGCTACCGGACGAAAAACCTACTCACTCTTATTTCCTTCCTCATCTTCTTCTTTTTCTTCTGCTTCTTTTTCTTCTTCTTCTTCTTTTTCATTCTTTTTCTTTTATTCTCTTTTCTTCCTCGTATCACGTAGACACGTTAAAGACATCTTTCGTGCTTTGCCGCCAGCATCATTTATATGTATACGGAGTGTCTTAGGATTTTTCGGGCTATATTTGAAAGCTTATTGTACAAATTGAAATAAAGAAAAATATTAAAAATTATTCCAAAATTATTACTAATACCGATCCAAACAACATTCTTGATATTTACTCAACATTGTCTATTTCATGAATGGATTTCTAGTAGATTTTCCAGTGCATTTTCCAGTGCATTTTTCAGTGCATTTTCCTTATGAAAGCTCGAACATGTCTATTTCAAAATATTGTTCTTATACGTGAGTCTTGAAATATTTCAAGAGTCACGTATTTGAAACGACTTAGTATGATTGTTACTGTAACGTCAATCGGATCAAAAAATCGAGGAATTTTAGCGATGGTAACTCTAGAATCTCTCTCATTATTGTTGACTCGTAAACAATTTTTCCCCATAGCTTCGCGATAAAGCGTTTCTAAATAAATTTTATTTGACATACCTTCTTTTATTTCAACTTGTAAAATAAGCTCTTAATTTTTTCGACGAAACCTGAGACACCTTGTACGTACTCTTGGCCGAAATTAAACGTTCTGCCTGCAAATAACACGTCTGGATAATTCGAAATTATCGTAGCTCCTCCCTTTGACGTCAAGATCGCCCTCATTCGATTCATTCTAAATCTCTTTCCGGTATCGTTCGAGAATCTACGTTTGCCAATTGAATTGTTAACGAAATGAGAATTTGGATGAATAATATCGTGCGATTTACGGTAACGATTTACAATGAAATAAGCCGATAGCGACGGGATTTCATCGAAACGACACGTTCTTTGTGTAATCTCTCGGCATATAAAATGATACGGTAGATAATTAGGTACTAATAACACAGACTAATTCGCTACGTTTCACTGAGATCATTCGTTACGTGATATATCTTTTGAAACGTTACAAACAAGTTTGACTTTTTTATTTTTTTCATTCGCAACCAACGAACTAGTTTAGAAATTTATTCCAGTTTTCCGAAAAAAGAAAAATAAAGATGAAATAGTAGTTCGTAATACAGGAAGATGTTTCGGAAGAAGAAGAAGAAGAAGAAAAAGAAACGGAAACAAAAAAAGAAGAAAAAGTCGTGGCTTTTTATCTGAAACTTTTTCGTACCGATCGAATGTACGGATAATTTCAATCGGTAAATAAGCAAGTTCTATTTTCTATGACTTTAGTATGATTTTCTGTAATACTGTGATTCCTTCAAAAAGTAGGATCGCTTGTTAAGACTGGCTGTAAGACCTTTGTGGCGGTTGAGGTTGCTTCTCCAATTGCCATTAAGGGCCCATTGTTACCCATGACGTCGTAGTTAACGACAACGACTTGTGCGATTCGATTTCCAACGTTTCTCAAGCAGGGTAGCAGCGCTTCGGAACGACTTACGTGGGTTCCGTTCTCCCAGCAATGGCACTACGGGCTAATCCTACAAAACAGCGTGAACTTAAACCTTCCATTTCGCAAAGGAACAAGATTGGCCCAAAGCCAAGGAAAAACTACGACCGAAGTTGTCCTACATTCCCGTCAAAATAATCCTTCAAATTCCTTTGAATTCTCGATCGATCGATAAGCATTTATTGCAAATTTAACCCACTTTTGATATTTCTAAACGATTTATTCGAAAACTCGATGGACTCGAATAATAATATGATGTAGTGCGTCATCCGAAAATGAATCTTTATTCGTTCTTACCCTACCCAAAAAAATATTAGAGATTTTTTCATTTATTACAATTAAGTTTAGTAATCGCGTGTGTATTATTGTATTTAGTATATAATTTACGGTATCGGTTCTCGCTTCGAACGTATCCTAGTTCCAGTGATCGAACTTACAAAAAAACAAAACTTTTGGGACATCCTAATACATGCAATTTGAGATTACGAAAGAATGCAATATCGAAAAGAAACTAGGAACTAGTGGATATACCTACAAAGTATCGTGAATAAAAAGAAAACGAGAGAGAGAGAGAGAGAGAGATATGAAACTCTTGTAAGGTCTCTAACGGCTCATCTTTAGTACGCCCTGAAAAGATAGAAAAAGAGAGGAACATTGAGATAGAAGAGAGAAGAGAGAGAGAGAGAAAGGAGATAGAAGTTCTCGGTGGTTGGTTCTCCATACGATATACATAGTTTCGCGGTAGGACGAGGGCGAGGCGTTTGATTCCGAGCTGCCGAGTTTACGATCCAGCCGTGACGTAGTCGCAAACTGCGGTGCTTGCATACGTAGGTAGATAGAGCGGAAGAAGAGAGGGCTCGCGTACTCTCGCGAGCGCAAGAGAGGAGAGAAGAGAAGAGAAGAAGGGAGGAGAACTAGAAGGGAACACACGCGCGCGATTATAACGTCACATACCGGTTGTAAGGTATACAAGCCGACGCCCGGAGGCTTTCTCTCTCTCTTTCTATTTCTAGATATAACCAGAGAAACGACAGAGAAGCGACGGAGAAGGTTCCAGTAGAAGGAGCTAGTAGAGTGGGTGATGCTAGTGGTGGTGGAACTGATGTTGGGGGAAGTGGTAGTAGTGGAGGGTGAACGTGGAGGGAGGACGGAATGTTCGGATTATCGCGAGAACCCCGTTGGAATCCGTGGCACCGCGGGGACGGAAAACGGGAGCGGAAAACGGGGACGACAGATAAGAACCGTAGCTGGTGTGTCACGTAGCGCTTTGAGTGTGATGGTTGTTCTACTCCCACCTCTTCTCTTCTCTCCTTCTCTCTCTCTTCTCTCTCTCTCTGCTTCTTCTTCTTCTTCATCTCTTCCACCAATTCTCTTCCACACGGACATATATACTTACTAACACTTACATCCACCTACGCATCGACTCGATCTCTTCGACACCCGCCTTCTCTTCCAACCCTTACACCAATCCTCCCGTTCAATATACGAGCCCCATCGAACCAAGAATCGGATCTTCGTGCTAGCGTTTCCGTCAAATGTCCTACGCTACGCGTCCCTCACCCTTTTTGGGTATCGTCCTTCGCGAAAGGTATAGTCCGACACGTTACGAGCTGGACCCTCTTTTTTCCATGAAAATAACGATGTCTCTGGTCTATCATTTTACGGTTAATCGTGTTTATCGCGTTAGAGGGTAGGAAAGAAAACGAGAATTTCGACCGATAGTGGTTGCGCCAAACCGTGTAAGAAGAAAAAATGTCATTGCTAGAGAATCGAGAAAAGATTTATGAGAATGTAAAAGTTGATTTTTGTCTATGAGTGTCCTCGTATAAAAAATAGGTTTTAAAAAAAGCGCGTTATAGGTGGAACACTGGAGCTGTAACTCAGTTTCGTTAACTTGGAGCTCATGGGAAGAGCAAGGAAGCGCGCAAGGGTTATGGCACTGGAGATAGCAAGGGAAAGCGTGGGTGGAACGGGGAAAGCAATCAGAACTTGGGCCATTGCTGGATATTACGGAGACGTGAGAGATGTCTCCTCAATCATATTAATTGCCTAGATAACCGCTACTTCGACGTCGGCCAACGTCGCCAACTCCTTCTCTACCGTCGTCGTCGTCGTCGTCGTCGTCGTTGTCGTCGTCTCTTCCTTTCGTCTCGGCACTCGAACGTACGCGTAAAATGATCTCCCAGTGTGCACTTTATCCTTTAGTTTTCCATCCAATGGGCGTGTCCACTTTCGTTAAATCTAGTTTCCATGTAATTCGTTACTACGTTACACGCTTTTGCATCGCAGTGTCAACCGAAGGAAATCACTTATGCGGAAATATCGTTCAATGTAAACGAAACGCGATCCAATGGGAAACAATGGCTCTCGACGAAATTTATTATCGCGTCAAAAGGACCCTCGTTATTTCGCGATACTAAAATTACCTGGCACGCATTACGCTAATGCAATCCTGTCTATGTTACGCACGAATATGTATGTGTACTTGTCACGATATTTGTACGCTCGCGTTATTGCGATGATATCGATACTGGACGATAATTATGTTTCACCGTGTTCTTCCAACGAGAAACTCGTATCGTACATTCGCGATAGATACCGTTCATTGTTTCGATACAATCGAGTAGTTTCTTCTAGTAACGAGGCGTTCCATCATTGTTCAAAGGAATAAATCCTTTTCGCGTGAAAAAAAATCACTTACGTATGCAACAGGTATTGCTTTCCACTCGTGAGTTTCTATAACGACTATTGCTGACTCTTCACGACGCGTTCTTGAGTGCCATCATCGCCCAAGATTCGTGATCTTTGCTGCTTCAACGGCGATTTTCTTTTCCCGAGAGATACCCGAAAGTTCACGCAAATAAAATGGGAAAGAGAGAGAGAAAAAAAGAAAGGAAAACACTGACTGTGTTTTGCAGCAGCACCCTTCTTCCTTTACATATACGTACGTGTCCCAGGAGATACGATACACCTAGATTTAATGAATACGAATCGCCAACATCGACCATAATTCGTATGCATAACAAAAGCCGTACCTTTCCTGCTCCTTCACATACTTATGACCGTTTATCCCGTATACTAAATGTCGCTACGTGCCGCCCAAACTGTGACTCAGCGTATATAAAACGAACCGACGAAGTCTTCTCAAAACGGACGAGTTTACTTTGAGCTATCCTGATTCAGCTTAACTCGATGTAATCTTATACCAACAGATACACGTCTGCTTACGATCAAATTCAACAAAAAAGAAAAAGAAAAAGGAAAAAGGAAAAAGAAAAAGAAAAAGAAAACTGTTCGAACCAATTTACTTTTATTTTGATATTCGCGAAAAAATGAAAGAAAGGAAAGAAAGGAAAGAAAGGAAAAAAACAGCCTAATTAGTTAACGGTCGACCAAACGAAATTTCCAAAAATGTAGTCAAAGCTCGTAAAGTATCTGCCGTCGAAATAGCTCGTATCGGTGGATTCACGCGAGCAGAGCAATATCGATCGTAACCCATCGTTCTCCATAAAACGCAAGATCGAAATCAGAGAATGGGGGAAGGCGGCTCTGCGGTGCAGTAATGTCGCAAAATATTCGCGTTTTATTAGGTCGATCGACCGGGATAATCGGCGACAATCAAGTTTCACGGCAGTGATTGGCCCGGCATAGTCCGATGCCAAATGCAGCTGCATATGCATGATGCAATCTCATATCCACATCCGCGTCCCGCGTTATGCCACCGTTCGAGCTACGCACATACCGAGGAGAAACGAGAAACAAGAGGAAGAGGAAGAGGAAGAGGAGGAGGGTGAGTTGCAACGAGCAACGAGAATACAGCCCCCATACGTGTGGGTGGTAGTTTCGATTCCCACCGCGGTGTGTCATTACTCGTCATTATCCACCTATCAAATCGCTCAGCAATAACTATCTGACCGTTGCTGTTACGCGCTCTCTCCCCCTCTTCCTAGGGAACCTGGTCGGTCCATATGAGCCTGGCTTACCGGCAATCAAAGCGTCTCCATTCCTGAACCACTCCTGGCTAGCCACATTGGCAACCACTGTTCAAGGCTGATCATCGAAATTCCACATTCACTGTTGGGACACCCGTTCGAATACTCGTAACACTCCCACGACTATATGATTGATTTCTATCGCGCATTAACGGTCTCCAACTTCTACGTCCTTGTTTGCTTCCCTCCAGCAACAAAAAGCAAAAGAACCACCACCCACGGATTGTAACGAATTTCGGTTCGCATGAATATCGATGGGGAAAATGGATATCTACTTCATGGTAAAAAGCGAATACTGCAAAGATATTACTATTTATTTATTATATCCGTAATAATTATTTAATTCTTTTAATGCGAACGAGTGCACCGATACAGCGGATTATTTTTCGGGCATTATCGGAAATTGGCGGGCGAGGGTGTTTTTACAATCGATGACCAAACAAAATACAAATTACAAAAGTATGTTGCGAGGAATGGGCAATTAATTACATAATCCAAAAGTAATTTGCGGTCCAATGTGAAATTTAATTATGAAAATAAATTATTACGTCTGTCTCTGGACTCACTCGCACGTAACATGACACTAAAATTTAATTTCTGTGATTAAAGGTGGAAACAGCATTGTACCAGAGATTTTTCTTCTACCATTAAACGTATAATTGTAAAATTTTCATTGTAACGTACGTATTTATACCAAAAGTAGATCTCTTCCATTCTACTGGACATATCCCGAACATGTGAGTGCACTGATATTTCAAATTATACATTTCGCGCGATAGTTACTCTCATATAAAAATTTAATGACGTTTGTCTGAAAGCATACGATGGACGCTACGACGGACGGAACGAAAAAATATATATCACCGTGAAAAACAAAACAAAAATGCGTAACATTCTTCCCCTAATATAATACGATTTAATGGACAGTCGAAAGAATCTTTAATGTTGTTACAAAGGATTCAAGAACCAGACGGCAATACGCACGAACGTTTTACGTTATTTCGCAAGTGTATAAATTAACGCCCGACCAACCAGTACATTTTCACGAAACGGTGGAAGCACGGGAAATTAATACCGGCAACACGGTAACCATGCAGCGCAACGCACTTGAAAGCGGACCGTAACAATCGTAAAAACGTCTCGATGAACGTTCACCAGCAGCCCGAGCTACAAAAAAATGGTTAAGTCGGCATTATCTCGTCGAGGTAGCAGATGAAACTTCACGAATTCCAAACATACCGCACGCCGAAACTCTTCTCGCTAACGACATTAAATGACTCTCTCCCTCGGAAGGATAAGACAGACGCATTCCACGGAAAAGCGTTGACCTCGTCAAAAGTTGTTCGCTCGAATTTCTGCAATAAAGCAAGCATTCTTCGAAAGACGATTCTTTCGACAAGAAAAAACAAATCAAAAAGAGACCGATAAGCCCGTTTAAAAAGGTTTAGCGCGTAAAAATGAATTCGGAGCATCCTTCGATATTCGCAAAGATCGGAGCTAAGGTCAGAGCGAGTATTGGAGTAACACCGTCGAGGTTTCCGGCTGGAAGTGTATGGCCGGATGTTATTGGCAGCAGAGTGGAACCATTAGTCGCGATGATGGATGCCTGACAGGAACGCAAGCGTCCTACCCTGCCCCGGCAGTTATAGTAAGTAATGGCTTCACTCTGCGCGCCCTGAGAAAGCCTCCGCGAACACCGTCGCCAGCGTCGTCGTCGTCGTCCTCGTCGTCGTCGTCGTCGTCGTCGTCGTTGTGGCCCCGTCCTCGCACGGCCGCGCCAGCTCAGTAATAACAACAAATCTTGCCTATATTAATTCCCTGACAGACATAACTCTCGGTATATGGACGGTAACTTGGGAAAAATTGCGCGATGAAAACGTCGCCCGGACGAAATACGGGGTCTCGTATTACGCACGCACTTAGAACCACCCCTCCTCTCCGTCTTCCGGTTTCTCTCTTCAAAACGGAGGAGGTTGTTGTCATAAAAGAGTACTTCAAACAAGATATTCCACCTACTTCAACTACCAAAAAATAGAATCCAACGTCTTTTTATTTTCTAGCGTATTCATTTTGTCGTATCATAAGACACGCGAATATGAAAATTATTCGCAAAAGCGTAACGAGCATCTAACTGAACCTTTAGCGTGTTGAAACGCAAGATAATTTCTCGCTTTTCCAAATATCACGATCACAAGCGCTGCGAACGAGCCCCCAATGTAACGCAGAATCGCTGGAAGATTCTATCGCTTACGGTAATATTCGCGCTATACCTACGGCCTACCACCCCTTCTCTCCCACACCCTCCATCCTCACCACCGATTCCTTTCAAAGTCGCATTTCACGCTGTCGCATAGCCATTCCGGCTTCCATTTTCTCACCGCCTAATCGCGCGTCCTCCAGCTGCGTGCTCAACACCCGAACGGTTTAGGAAGCGCGGCCAATTATTGTTAGGATAATCTGCCGCGAGCCTGCTGGGACTGTTTAAATTAGTGAAAGGGTGGGAGTTGCCGCGGCTGCAAACATCATAGCAACGTATATAGGCCGTATACCGCTGCTGCCTACCGTAACGGGGGTTGTCGAGGAAGGGGTATGAAGGTAGAAGAGAGAAAGAGAGGGAGAGAAAGGGATGGAGAGAAAGGGGGGAAGAGAGAGAGAGAGAGCGAGAGAGAGAAGAGGTTGCGTACTCGAACTCCAGCCCCTGCCTCTTCGCCTCTACCGTTCATCCGCCTAAATCATTGATTGTTGCATTATCTGTTATTGGCAATGCAATTAACCCCTTACAGTAAAACAGCGACGGCTCGTCGAAATTCTCTCTACTGCGCGCAACTGCGTCCTGAGTGCAACGGAGCAACCGACCACGTGTGCCGCACCAACGCGACCCTATCTACGCGCGATCGAGAAAGATAGAAAGAGGGAGAGAGAGAGAGATACAGAATTGATTCGTTATACACGAGCGCGTAGCTCCTCTCCGCGCTTCTCCTTCTCCATCTTTCTCTTTCTCTCGTTTGGAAACTCCCCTCTCGCGCAACTTCGAGTAGCCAAATCCCGAGACTCGAATCCGCGACAGGATTAAACGGGAGCTTTAGCCTACCTACCTCCCTCACTCACGGCAACGTTGTTGTCCCTTCGATGCGTGCTACACGCACATGTACATAAACCTGTATCACCGATGTTAACCCTCTTCACCGCACTCTCTGGAAAACTCTCCTCCTCTACGCGGTATTCCACGTTCACCGGAGTCACATACATACTGACACAGAGAAGGTCGCGCGTGTTACTCCTCGTATATGATCAGGTGCAATCAGGTTAATAATTGTTACGGCCTGTGCCGTAACGTTCTAGAAGCTGGTGGGGCTAGTGGAGGCTGCACGCTTCGTTAGGCATGCACGCACATCCACGAACACGCATATCCCCCTCAAGAGTATTACGTCCTACCGAAGAACTACGAGGGAAACGGGGGAGCGGCCGATGCGGTAAGCGTCCACCACGAGAATCGTGTCCGATAAACCGTGAGCCGAAGAATTTCTCGTTATGTTGTACCCAAGAGAAGAAATATAAAAGCTTTTCGAGATTTAATGATATAGAAAATCGATTCAAACGATACCGCATTCTAACATCAGCGAATTTCTTACTTTTTTATTAATTTCATTCAAATGCAACCGAGCCTTTCAAAGTTAAATTGAATGCATTCGTCGAACGACTTAACCTCCCTGGTAGATCTCCTAAGCAGGAAAATAAACAACATCTTCTATTGGGGTGGTTCATTGCGCAGATACGCGCGATAAGTTAATGCCGGTAGACTCGAAGATCCGTAGCGAATGCACGTTGTAACTCCGTGATCCCGGTGTCGTTAGCTGCTGCTGTTTGCTTGCTTGCTTGCTTGCTCGTTTCTTGGCATGTACCAACGCCACTAGCACGCAAAATGCAGACTCGTAAGCGCCCGCGTAATATTCCTTGACGTCGTGCTTTGGAAATAGACGCGAGAAAGAGGAGAAGCTGGAAGTTGTGGACCGGAATTAGTAACGAAACAGAGGGAGAGGGAGAGGAAGAACAGAAAGGGTAAGAGCGGGCAAAGGAGGTACCCGCGGACTCGACGCGAAGACCGGCTTAAGGCGCGTTGAATCATAACGAGGACTTATGCCAAAAGCCTCCGACGAGAAACCGCCCTCCCTCTCTCTCTCTCTCTCTACACCTTCTCTACACCTTTTCGTTGTGTAAAGACGATCGCGAAACAAGAGAGTGGCATTATAGAAGCGCTCTCTCCTCCATATTCATATTGTCGTCGTTCGAACTACCAAAGAGAGGGACGAAAAGAAACTAAAAAGAAGTAAATTCTAACGCGTAAAACGGGTCGCATAAACGAACCACGAGCAATGAGTTTCCGTGATCTCTCTAGAAATGGTGGACCCTCGAGAAAAGAAAAAAAAAATATAGAGAAAGTACTCACACTCTACACACATAGTGACTACTGTAGAATATACCCCCTCCCTTCTCCTTCTTTCGTTTTAATGGAATCGAAAGGTACGTGAACGCGCGAGGTACGAAACCAGCATCGTTCGAGGATTAGCGGTGCTTAAGCGTTTCGAGATATCGTCCTGGAAGAATCCCTTTTTCCTTTTCCTTAAGTGCCGAAGCCTTCCTTCTCCTTCTCTCTCTCTCTCTCTCTCTCTCCTTCTCTTTCATTATTCTCATTCCCATCGCGTAATCGAGATCAGCTAGGAAATCGGGTGGGCGTATACGAGTAGAAAGAACCGCGAGGATGTTAAAGGCTGCCTATATCTGTTCGGTCCTTCTTTACGCTTATTTTAATACGCGCTCGGATAATTGGTCCGACGCTGTTAGCTTGTCCCATTAGGAAACATCTTATTGGCTTTAAGGCGCTTATTACCGCTCTTAATTGCACGAACGCGCGCTTTTACCCTTATTAACTGTCTGCGACGAGTAGCCTAATAGGATGCTGTTATAACCCGATAATGCGTTTTCCACGTAGGTCTTCTATTCCGAATCTCCGCCTTATTTTTTTTCTATTCTTTATCTATGAAAAGGGATATAATTTCGAATATAACGTAACTAACAACAATAACGTACGATGTCTCTCTTATCCGAATAATCGATTGTATTCTCAAACTACTTGGAAATTGTTTTCTAATTAAATCGGAGACTGATAAGACAGATGAAAAATTAAGAAGAATCCTTTTCACCCAACGGAAATCGAGAAGAAGAAGAAGAAGCAGAAGAAGAAAAAGGAGATTAACAGAGAAAGTGAGAGAGAGAGAGAAAGATCGTTAGGATGCATTCGTCGTCGTCGTCCGTCGATCGTCGTGGAGGGACACGTCGTAGGGGTTTTCGACTCGGTTACGGATATACGAAGGATCCCGACTGGTTTCGACTCCAACGACGAGCTTGTATGGTACCAAGGGGGTATCCATTAGGGACAGAAGTATTCGCGCGCGAGATATATCGACGTCGCCCTCGAGGATTTATCGTGACAGCGGCGCTTGAAGGGATTGTAAATCCCCGTTTGAGGATCGCTGATACCAAGTTTTATGTGGGACATTAGTTGGGTGGGGCGTGGCTGAATGGTGCGGAGTCGAGAATAGCGCTAGAGAGAGAGAGAAAGACGGAGAAAGATGGAGAAAGGGAGAGACGCTGAGCGCAGGACGAGAGGAAGAAAGAAGGAAGGACAGAGAAAGAAAGCTGCCTGGGCGCAATAAATTAGCCCGAAATGAAAGACAAATCGCCTCCGAGCTGTCCGCCCGTTCGCCCGACGTGATAGAAGCGCGCGGACCGAGCTGATGCCGGCTGCTTCTGCCTCCACCTCTGCACCCCAACTCCCCCACCTTTTCCCTCTTCTCTTTTCTCTTTTCCCTCCTTTCTGCTACTCTTCTCTCCATCTCCCTCATTTCCTCCTTTGTTCTCTTTTCTCTTTCCATCAATCCTCCTCTCTCTTTTTCTTTCTTTTTCCAATCCCAAGAGTAAGGAAGAAGAGCCAAGCAGCTCGTCAACCTTCCGTCTCCTCTCTTTCCTCTTCGGACTACAACTTCGTTCGTCTTTGAATTCCCTTCTTCCACCTTTCTTCTTCTTCTTCTCCTCCTTCCTACCCCATTACCTCATCCTTCTCTTTGAATGTTCTTCTTACGTACCAGCAAGCACCTTGATGGACGCCTGTCGATCCACTAGGGACCCTACTTACTGTCCACCGACTAACTTTGTCCTCGTCGTGAGAATTCGCGCGTTGATCTTCTTCGCTCGAATGCTTTCTTGGCAGGTGCACCATTCGTTCCCCGACGAAAAGACTCTGTTTCGCGTTCTTCTTCCGTACTTTTACGAAAAGGAGAAAATGAAAGCTGGAGGAAGTTTATATTATTTTTATTGTCTCTACTCGTATATATTCATTCTCTTCTTTGTTGTTAGGATTGCGTCAGGAAAACGAGAGAATGACGATCGGTTAAATAATCTTTCAAATTATTGCGCGTACAAATATGATTATTCGAGCTGAGAAAGGGTAACGCGATGAGTGATGCTTGCGGCATGTAAAAATACATTCGCGTGATTCATTTCTTAGTCATTTCCATTTAACCCTTGCAACTCTAAATGCATTCTGCGAAAGTTCTATATAGTACATACTTCTAATCAGACTTAGAAGGAATATACGAGTATTCATCTTATATAAAGATAATAATAATTAATGGTAATTATATGCTTAAGATCGAAAAATTGGCAAACGCAGATATGAATAATTTCGCATATATGCATTCATAAAGCACCAAGGGTTAAAAAATGTTTTTTCTTAATTTATCAGCTCTTTGCTTCCCCTTTTATTTCTTTGTTCGTCTAAATGAAAATTTATCTGCTCTTTACAAAGGAGTCCTTTGATTATTAATTTCCACATTCTCCTGACAAAAGTATGTATATATATATTATATTAGCGTTTATATGAAAGTGAAGATCGACGTTGTTAAGCTTTGGACGTCTCTGCAAAGTGATCTTCTTCGAAGAGCTTAGAGAAAATAGGATCCGTTACGACAAAGGATCCCAACAACATAGCCGCAAACGCCAGCCTCGCGGCGTCCATCTTCGAGTTCTGACGTCTCGTCTACAAAGGCAATAGACGTCAATTAATTAGTCGACTACCTTTCTACCTAATACCTATCCAAAGCTTACTATACAAGCAAGAACGAGTAAGAAGACTCAACGCGATCTGTTTAAATTTCACCTTTCGCTTATTAGCGATGATCTTCTTGAACATATCTATGAATATAATTTTATTTTTTATCAAGGTAGATTTCCGTATAAAAACTTTGAACATTTTTAAAGATATTATTCGCGAATCTATGCGATTGAATTTATGAACAAAAAATAAGAAACAAATAAATAGAAATAAGAAAATGCTGACATAAGAACAGTGCAAACAAAAACATAATAGAGCAAAGGAAATAGGGATAGATCAGGTACACCTCGAGAATTGCCACGACAACAGATAGTACGGGTTCTCGTTCGGTAATACAATCAGCGAAGTTTCCAGAGACGATGGCAATAAAGCTTTATGTATATTACTGAACCCGGACGACAATACCATCCGTACGTGAGTCTTTCATCAAAGTGTTTCTTTCCTCGAAAGAATCTCACCGAGATAAAAAAGAAAAAGGATTTCTAGAAGAAAAAGTATTAGATTGAAAGCAATTCTTTCTCGACTCGATAAGCATAAAGACATACTTATGCTAAAAAGAACAAAATTACATTTATTATTAACTTAAAAAGAAAATGTTCAATACTCTTTATTAAAACAAAGCATCGTTTAATTTATAATATAAATTTAGCCCATAATTTAAATATTAATATCGACAATAAAAAAACAACTTGAAGAAACGGAAAAGTACAAATTCAAATATTTACAATAGCATATAGTCAAAGAGCAAAAAATCATCCTAACAAACTAGCCAAGTATCGTACACGTACTGTGAACATCGAAAGATTGAAAATAACAAAGTCATCTGACTTGCGGAAACGATAAAAAAGAAAATTTATGACAACACCACTGATTGTGAGTGTTATTCGCATGCGCGCGATACCTGCACAGATCAAATTTATGGATAACTTGACAGAGCTAATTGTAAATGAGATCTTACAAATAAAAAATGACAGGCCGGAGGTTAACGCAGAACCAGAGGAGGAGAGGATGGAGAGGAAGGCTAATTTTCCAAAAAGCTCCTTTCGCTATCAAAAGCCGCGATCCCTCTCTTTCGCTTCCGTGAAAACTGTCGAGAAAATAACTCACGTTACGATAGTAACGCAGAGCGAGCGACACCAACGGAACGGTCACTGTTGGCGAGTGTCTGCGGCGAAATGAACGTTTTAATTCCCCTCCATAAAAGCCAACGACAAATCAAACGATTTTGACATGATTAACTGGCGAACATAAATATCGGTATCAATGCACGTGCACGTGCTATGACGCGTCGCGCCATGTCTGTGTTGTCTCGTTACTTTATCTCTCTCTCTCTCTCTCTCTCTCTCTTTCCCTCTCTCGTTGTCTGTCCGTTTCCGTTTAGTACCCTTGAATTTTTCTTTCTCTCTCACTCGCCCATTTTCTCTCTATTTTTCTGTCATTCCTCTTTCTTTCGTTGCAACGAAAAGAAAAAAGTAAAGAAAAAAAAATAAATTGAACGAATCGTGGTCTCGAACGAACGGTCACTTCCATATTAAACATACAATGAATTAACGTGTTCCCTGCTATTAAGAGTAAGAACAGAGGGAACGAAAGGGACGGAAGGAAATGCGTGCAACGCAGATACAGAACGCGAGATCGAATGCAACGGCGATTGTATGCTAATGCAACCTGCGAATTCGATCGGGGCTTGGTGGTTTCTACTTCGAGGAAATACGAAGCCGACATCCTCTCTTGTTTATGTCTCTGCTACTTTGCTAACTTGTTCGAATTCTCCTATGGTTGAAATCAGTCTGATTCTGAGAGAAAGAGAGAGAGAGAGAGATTTGCAAAGCGATATGAACGAGAATGAAAAGTGAATTTCTAATAATTATTCCAAGTTACATTCCACGCTGGTAGATATTAAATCCGATAATTATTCGCGATACGATAAATGTATTGAGAAATTTATTGCTTAAGTTGTTGACCGATTGAATTTAAGATCATTTTATTATTGTAACGATATGATTATTCATTCGTAAATGACAATAATTTTATAAATAAAAAAATAAAATATATTTTTCCTCGATTCGATAATAAAGTTCTGCATTTGCATCGAAACGCCATCTTCCGAGAATAGCATGAAATTCTACGAACATCCTTTCCGTTGATACTATTTTACAAATATTCAATTGCGTAAATATAAAAATATTAAATAACACTGATTTTACTTTATTTAATAAAAGATTATGTCAGAAATAAATTGACTGTAATTTTCCATTCAAATACCCTGCAGACTTCTCAAATTACATATTAAAAATTCCGAATGATGATAATAAAAACAAAACTAACTTTTTCTCTTTGACAAGATATTAAAAAAAGCAAAAAAATAAAGCTATTTATTTTACAAGAAGGAATATTAAGAAGAATAAAGATTCTTACACTGAACGAAATTAGACGTAGAAATATAAAACTTAAGAATTGAATAAATCAATTTAAAAATTCTGTGTGAGAAACAAAATCACCCTGCATTAACTCAATTCTTCGAAATATTATTTAAGGTTGAAGAACTTAAAGGGATTGCCGACAAGTTTAAAAAGTTAGCCGTAAGTGTGCGTAAGAAACTGGGTTACTGCAACAGGTGGGTACTAAAGTAAATATACGCACATTACGTCTACTCCTTAGAAATGTTTCACCATCTTTACGCATTTTGATTTTTTCAAACGCGTATTCCTTTTTTAATTCTCTTTTCTTAATTTATGGGGACTCGTTAATATGAAAATCTAAAAAGTTTGCAGAATAAGTGAATGGATGTTTGCAAGAAGGGCGTATGCAATATTTCATAAAATTTATAGGAAAACGTACAAACAAATTGTATCGATTAAAGAAGCAGCTGGTTCAACTTGCGTCCTTCTTGCATTTAGAACAAAATAATATAATAGATGCATATCTTAAAGATATCAGTAATACAAAATGTGTTACCATTACAAAACATATCAAAATTATATAAAAGTTAAATACTTTAGTTCTCATATTACTATCCTATCTCATATTCGTACTTATTCGTACGTATTCGTACCTATACGCTTTTCAGGCAATTTGTGCTTCAACCAATGACTGCTTAAAGTAAAACGTCATGATGATTCGAAATACTCAAGAAATTTCTCTGGCTACGCATGTTTGTAATAAGATAACATAAATTAACCACAAAGAGCATTATCGACTTATATCGTCTGAATTTATGAGCACTAATTAAAGGGTTTAGGGAGAATCTCTCCTCTGATTTGCACGTCTCAGGCACCCTTTCGGGTAGGTAGAGTTTAAACGACAAGCTGGTCTCATTAAGATATGAAGCGAACTAACAGCTTCCACCAGTCGCCGGGTTGTCGTGCACGTACCATTTCACTGCAAGTTCTATAAACTACAAAGCAGGGACGAATCGCCTTATGACTCCTAGAAACTAGGTTATAATAATCTCAACATATTTCGATTTCATTAAAATTAAACAAACATAATAAGTTCCTAATGTTGGTTTTTTTAAAATGTTCATGTGTGTGCTAATTAATAAATATATTATATTAAAAATATAAATCATAACACGAACTTTCTTGGCAACCAAATATTTGAATGTTCCCCACTTTTAAAAAGAAAAAAAAAGAATATTTTGTACTTATAATCAGTATTATTTAAAACCATTGAAATCCTAGAAACGCTAAACCGCTTGAAAATAAAATCAAAGAAAATTTTAAACTTCTGTCGCTAAAGTGTAGTACATGGTTGCAACGCTCAGAGACTTTCGATACTTCTGTTCCTTGAAAGTAACTTGTCCCAAACTACAAGACGATAAAGATAAGAGAATATTTCTTCTCTCTTCTCTTCTTGTTTTTAGACGCAAAAGTTAGTATACCTACTACAAATGGAAATTTTCTAAAAGATATTAAAAGATATTCTTCTTTGAAAGATCAACATGAATTAAAGTGAAAAAAACCATAATTAATTAATAACCATTCCGCTATTCAGCTTAGAGTCGACAGATTCAAATAATTAAGGAAAAACCGAGGGAGGTATTATTACAAATATTTTGTCCTAATAATCTTATTAATCCGCTGTACGATTATAACTATGCACAACGAAATAATGTTAAAGGGAAACGACTTTGAAAGTATGCGTCGACGTTTTTAACGATCAACATATTGGATCAACGGAGAAGAACAAGAAGAAGAAGTAATGCAAGTTTGTATAATTAGCGAATGGAAGGAAACTTGGCCATTTTATTGTAAACCATCATTACCAGATACTTAACGTACGAGATGAGAATGGAAAGTAGACGACAAGATGTACTCGCACCTGCGTGCGCCATTAAAACCCACTGTTAAATATTAACGAGAATCTTTATGACACGATAACAACGTGCTCAACGCCTATGATCGTTGCTGTCTACTGAAAATATTATTCCCTTCTCTTCTTTCAACCCTACAAAATCTTAAAAATATCTTTCTTATTCGGTGTAATAAATTCTACGACATTAACTGTTTACTTTAACAAATCATTCTGGTCAAATATGTTAGAAAAATTATAGGCAATAAATATTGAAGAATTACTACTGTACATAGTCATCATTCACCATCACTCGCAAATCTAAACGGATAGACAATAAGAAAGAATCTTCCGTTAGACACTGAACTTCTCTACACAAACTAAGAGCTAAATAAATCCGAATCTACCGGTCCAATCTTCTTTAAATCCAGGTTCCGAAAGAAACTCTTAGTCCAAACTTTGAAATCCTTTCTCGAGAAAGAAAAAGAAACTCATTTTCCTTGTTTCTAAATTCGAAAAAGTATATAGATAGTAGGAATGTCGAGAGAAAAATAATAAAAGGGACCGTGAACAAAAAGGGGGGTAGTTTTGAGTCGCGAAATCAGTCAGGAAGAGGGAAAAGGAGAAAAAGAGAGAGAGGAGACTACCATACCGTTCGATAAGCGAAGCTCTCTGTGATGAAGAAGAGGAGGAGGTGAGGAGAGGGTGCAATAGGAGGAAGAAGAAGAGGAGGAGGGGATGAGGCTTGCTCCACCCCCAATCTCTCCACGGCTGACTCGGTGGGTCCACGCGGCACAAAGGCCTAATTACCCATAAATTCGCTGATTTACGGCGGTCTAGAAATGTAAATATGAAATATGAAAATGAGGACGGCGGTAATAAAAGTGATGTACGGGGCTCCGTAGGGTCGTTCATGAAGGCGTCCATCATCGTGCTTGACGGGCTTCTTTGTCTGGTAGCGGCAGCCGAGAGCCATTTCGTTCTCCTCCCTCTCCCATATCTCTTTCTCTCTTTTACCTATCTCTTCCTCTCTCTTTTTATCTATCTCACTCTTCTTTCTCGTCTACTCGTGTTTACCGCGACGAGGAGGACGTATTCGCGATTCGCACGCGAGTTCCATCCCCCATTTTCACCCCCTCGGCGTCTCTTCGCTTCTTCTTCTTATTCTTCTTCATTCTCGCGCGTCACAAACGAATAACGAACAATTAACTGACCCTAGTAACGCTGTTGATACGATATTCAAAACTTCTAAAGTACGATTTATACATTGGTACCTTACCCAACTTGCACTTATACCCCTTACCTTCCTGCAACTCGTTCATTTTGCCATCTATTTTTCTATTTTGTAGAGCTTATCGATCGACTTGACTCCTAATAAAACCCAAAAATAAATAATATAGGCTACCTTATTAGTTGAAACGGAAAGGAACCTCAATGATCGACCAATCCTACCAACTCGACAGTAAACTTCATTTAGTCTCGTTTTGAATATTGAAGAAATGCGTGAGAGAAACGCGTTTTGAGAAACGACCAGGAGGGAACTTAAATATAACCATTCGCAAGATGTAACGTACGAAGCGAACTTAATCCAAGAACGCTGCGGGTAACTTAAGTAAAAATTGGACATGTTTATCGCGATGGCCTTTTACCGAACGCCTCTCGATCGCCAGGAGGCTGCTTCGCATTAACCGGAGTAACCGGTTTTTCGAATGATGCACGTCCAACGTGACAATAATAATTATTTGTACTTCTTGCATATATATACATATATGACTCGTTGAATAGTTCGAGCCTAATTAACGTTTAGGTGTGGAAAACCTATCTAAATCGAACGAACCGTAGACCGATTGAACGTTACAAACGAACGTTTAATAAAAGCTTCATACCGAACAAAAAGTTTACAGTCAATGAAAACAAACTTATCGATCGTATAAACAAATTTTCGACACTCGTCGAAATAAAAAAATTCACGCTAAAACCGACGGCTCCGCCGAACGAGCAGAGGAATACCGTATGATTGTCAATCAGTGGTGCAAATCGTGAAATTTTATCGGCGACCTGTTATATATACCTGTAGAAAAAAAAGAAGGAAAACCGATCATTCGCGATTGTTGTAGAAAAAACTTTAGCAAACCATAGCAGGGTGTATTGAACAATTCGTGAAAATAAATGGCAAAGCGAAAGCATTGATGTGTACGATATATTCGCTGCTCGTATAATTGGACATGAATTCGTTCCCGACCCGATAAATCATCGTGACATCCAAAGCTGCGCATATCCAATGCACTGTATATTATCAGAAAAGATTGAACGTTCTATCGTTTTATTTGTCCATCGCTCTATATTTGTGTTTAGAACAGAAGATAGTTTTTACCTAATTTCTTTTAGATAAACAATGACTCTAATTCGCGTTTGGTTTTAATTTTTTAATTAAAAGATTACTAAGTTATTTTTGATAGAAGATATTTTGATAGAATTTTCTAAAATTATATTTTATATTTTGTGTTTGTGTATGTGCCTTTAGAAATGCATGTATAATATATGTATTCAATAATTTTTTTAAATAATTATAACTAGTAACTCGTGCCGATTAGGACCTTTCATCCTAGACATGATTGAGCACTGGGGGGACTTTAAATTTTTTAACTCACTGCGTAAGAAATTCTACGATGCAATCTAAGGAAAGTTCCTTGATTTGCTAGTGAAGAAGGTCCATCGAAGATCAATCGAAGAATTCATTCCACATTTTATAGAAGGAAGAAAAAATTCGTCTTCATATCTATAACATAAAATAGAGCAAAACGATAAGTTATCCGCAATATGATCTAAAATCATATGAAATAAAATCGAATAAAATATTAATAAAAATGAATACTTACAATGCATTCCAATGGGATGCAGCTCAATTGCATCATGGAGATGCATCTCGCGTGAATCTAATAACGCGTTATTAACGAAAATAAGAAACTATAGATGAGTTTCTTATCGCGAAACCGAAATTTTATTATACGGCGAACAACACTGACTCTAATTCGCGTTCGATTTTAAATTGTTTTGTACCCGATCACCGACTATAAAGCGAATTCAAATACTGCTTTGCGCGCAGTCAATTGAAACAAACAAATTTCACACTAAAAAAAGTAGTAAACGCTGAATTTTTTTAATAAATAAGTAATATTTCTGACTAGAAGTAATATCTAACTTGTAAAAAAGAAAAATTCTTGACGAAATCCTTATTACTCTATTTTTATCTTTGGTACATATCTAGAAAAATATTTGAATTTATATTTATTATAGAATTTTAAATAATTGTATTTAATTTTTAGTGTGAAAAATGTGTGTGCCTTCAAAAATGCATTTATACATATATTTTCAAAAGTATTCATTTAAAGCATTCAAATAGAACAAATCTAAAAGATTTGTTGTTAAATCCCACGAAGATCACCTATAACAAAAAGAAAACTACATTAGTGGTACAGTCAATATGATAAAATAGCCTAACATATTAAATCGTCCAATTCGCAGATGCACTTTTCAACTGAGTTCTCTAATATTTTTAATCAAATCTCTAATTACCGTTGTAATTAAATTAAATTTAAACGCGTGATTTTACATTTACATAAAATAAATAAAAATAAAGAAATAGGAAAAATAAGAATACTAAGTTACTAAAAAAAATAATATTTATTAATTTTTATGAGCGAAATACTTTAAAACTGCATTATATAGAAAAGAAAAATTGCAAATTTAATAAAATACGATCAAAGTAAAAAATTTTAAAGACGAAACAAGAAAAGAGAAATTACTGTAATATTTATCGAACGTTATTTAAGCTTCAAAATTTAATAATACAAAAATTTTAATATTTCTGATTCTAACTAAACACATATGCATCTTTTGACGATATAGACACGACTCTTTGGTGTCTCAAGGAGATGGAATGGTCCATCATCTCCAATTACAACTAGAAATTAATGACGAGCAGAAAAGTAACACAATAAAATATGAGATGTGACTAGAGAGCTATTCTCGAAAAGTTCTAACTTGCTGTTGAACTTTTGAAAATAACTCGATAGTCTAAGTAGTTGCCCTCTTCAGCCACAATTAAGTGGGGGCCTCTTCGGCCTTAGCCTCTTCTTTCTTCATCCTGAAAACTGCAATTGGACATTTTCCACGTACCAGCAAAATAAGACCTCTCATTCTTTTTTTTGAAAATAAACTCATATTTTGTGAATATTCAAATTCTCAATTAATAAAAAATTAATTTACATTTTCCGTTAATTATACTAAAGCTCGTAAACCATCAATGAATTTAGAGTTCATTGACCATGAGCACAATTAATTAAATGTCCAAGCAGATAATTATAGTCGATGACCTAAAAACACGTCGCACTTTTCATGTCAAGCAATAAAATGAAATTGAAATAAATAATGCAATAAAAATGTAAGGCATTTTCTTGCAATATTTTCATTTCATTCATTCCTTACATTGAATTATATATCAAATATTTCTAATGATAAAAGAAAATCGCGATTGTGCGAAGTGTTAGTTACAATACTTAAGACTAAGTATCAAATTCATCAAAGAATTTGCGAATTTGTTCGACTCTATCTCGTTCGAGATAGAATCGAAATAGAAATGAATCTTACAAATCGTTGCAAATGCCTTTGAATCATGATACATAATAAAAATTACAGAAGAGTTACAAAATAAAATTACAAGACAAACATAATAGAATGAAATGATATAATTTTGTAACAATTCTGTATAAACCAGGAGGCGGAATTTCCACTCCGGAGTGGAAGCAAGCCTAATGCCTTTCCTGGATCCTACCTACTTAAAATTAAAGTTTTCACATTCGCTCAAAGAAGTATGCTACCTGCCTGCCAATTACCCATATTTAAAAAGAGCAAATACACATACGTACCCACCCACACACTCCACGATTCTCTCACATACCACCAGGGTGCAAAAGCCTAAACTAGAGAGCATGCCCCGGGGCACCTCCGACACCCTAGTTCAAACGCGTCTTTTCTAAACTTATGGGAGTACGTACCAATGCTGTAATCGACTGCCAAGGCTAGTGGTTATTGCAATAATGACTAAAGCAAAAATACTGGTACATACTAGTATATATGCATACTAGTAATATACGAGTATATCAAAGTTTCTGCAAATAAATGCAGTAACTCTACTATGCAAAACGATTATCAAAAAAAAAAATTAGAAATATTTAATAGAAATATAAAAATAAAGAAACACACACGCGTGTATTTTTCATATCACACGTGATATGTAGAAGTAATGCTCTCAGTATTAGATGATGTATTATCTAAAAAATATCGCGAAACGATGTACAGAACACACTACCTAAAACGCACACACAGGTGTAAAGTACATCGTGCAACCACTAACACAATAACAGCCGCCAATAGGGGAAAAACTTAAAACTAAACCCACACTAACTGTTTCTCACCCATATGTGTAACACCTGGGCACACGTATAAATGAGAACGCAGAAAGTATGGGGGGGAGAAACGGGAGATTAGTATATTAGAAGCTGAAAAGCCTGATCTAAAAAATATGATTAAATACACATAAATACATAACACATAAATATACATTTTTATAAAAATTCATCTAAGCGGCTAAGGACTCTACAATTTATTTGATAAGTATTAACTTTTAATATCTTTTAATATCTTTTAATATATTTTAATATATTTAAAAACCTCGGACGACTCCTTTCATTAAGTTGGCTGTTCTAATAAAAGAACTGGGCTTTGAGCCACCACTTAACTGCTAGAATCTATCCGTCGCGAATGAGTTTGTCTTCTTGCTCATTTATTTATAATATCGAAGTATCGATATATCAAAATTAATCGCGATTAGATAAACTAAGTACGGAGCAATGCATGTAAGACATTTATTACATGCTTTTCTGAACGAAACCGAGTAAATTAATGCTCGATTTCGCCACTACTATTCACGAACAAAACAAGTAATAAAAAAGAAAGTGCATTAATTAATTGCACTGTTAATTAAATGATTTTAATCGATGAGACAAGAAAACCTATCCTGAACTAATATAAAATATACAATACAATATACAATATAATATACAATTTTCATGAGTAACTCCTAGAAAGGAATTACTCATGTGCTCGTCACTAATTTATTTAAATAATTACAACCAGTAACTCGTGCCGATTAGGACCTTTCATCCTCGACATGATTGAGCACCGGAGGGACTTTAAATTTTAACTCACGGCATAAGAAGTTCTACGATGGCTCCAAAACACTCCTACTTCGCAGCAAGTATTGTAGAATGCGAATATCGAAGATCCATCGAAGATCCATCGAAGATCCATCGAAGATCCACCGAAGATCCACCGAAGATCCATCGAAGATCCACCGAAGATCCATCGAAGATCCATCGAAGATCCATCGAAGATCCATCGAAGAATTCATTCCACATCTTTGATAAGGTAGAAAGTCCGTCGTCATATCTGTAAAATAAAATAGAACAAAACGATAAGTTATTTGCAATATAATCCAAAATCATATAAAATAAAATCGAATAAAATGTAAATAAAAGTAGATACTTACAATGCATTCCAATGGGATGAAATTCAATTGCACCATGGCGATGCACCTCGCGTGAATCTAAAAACGCGGTATAAACGAAAATAAGAAACTATAAATGAGTTTCTTATCGCGAAACCGAAATTTTATTATACGGCGAACAACACTGATTCTAATTCGCGTTTGATTTTAATTTATTATACGCCCGATCACTGATTCTACAACTACTTCCAAAGACTGCTTTGCACACAGTCAATGCAATTACAAAAATCTTCATTGATGCACTGATTCTAATACGCGAACAGTCTGTGCGACTGTTTAAAGATAAAAATACAACATTACTCGAACAAACTCTAATGCAATTACTGCCTTGGTCGCAGTTAATTTAATAAATAAATTGCAAAAATAGTTCACGAACGCGACGGAATTAAAATTAACGAACGAACGTGCTTCTAATCCGTGATTTTAATTATATTTAACGATACAACACTCCCGTATATTGCTTCGCGCACGATAGCAATGCACGAACACTTGCAACACTTCACAAACACAATTCACAAACACTTCCAACACTGATATATTCCCATGATGATCTGAAACAGAAATAAAAACAAAATTATAAATATCATTGTTGTAAGTAAAAAAATTATTATAATTATTGAGAAAGTGTATAAAATAAAAATTGACTTACGTTTATTCTTCATTGATGAATGCACGATGGGTATCCTACCCTTAGGATGACGATGAGCACACGTTTAAACCGAATAAAAGAAACTTACGGAGTTTCTTAACCGAGCAAACGAAACTTTAACATGCGACGATCAACACTGACTTTACTTTCCGATTCTTTTGTATTTTATTTTTACGATGCAACACACGAGTACCTCATTGCCTACGCGCTCGATTGCAATGATGTTCTGAAACAGAAAAAGAAAAAGAACAATTAATATCATCGTTATAATAAAAAACCATTAAAGTTATCATAGAAACGTTTAATAGGAAAATATACTTACTTTTAGTCTTCATTGATGACTGCAGGATGGGTATCCTACCCTTAGGATGACGATGAATAAAATAAAATTAAAGAAAAAATCTGAAAAGCTGAAACATACTAAAAATTATATTACAATATTTCCTGGAATCATTTTTGAAGGCAGAGCACACATTAAGAGATATTTTATCAAACCGAGAAAACGAAACTAACATGCGACGTTCGACACTGACTTTACTTTTTTTCAATTTTTTTATATTTTATTTTATCGATGCAAACACTCGAGTACCTCATTGCCTACGCGCTCGATTGCAATGATGTTCTAAAACAGAAAAAGAAAAAGAACAATTAATATCATCGTTGTAATAAAAAACCATTAATGTTATCATAGAAATATTTGAAAAGAAAATATACTTACTTTTAGTCTTGATTGATGACTGCAGGATGGGTATCCTACCCTTAGGATGACGATGAATAAAATAAAATTAAAGAAAAAATCTGAAAGCTGAAACATACCAGAGATTATAGTATAATATTTTATGTAAATCATTTCTGAGGGCAGAACACATTAAAAGATATTTTATCATAAACAATCAATGTTAAATATAAAAAGAAAATGTAATAATCTATTAAAATTGCCATAATTAAAAGTAAATAATTAAAAGATTTGAGAAATGTACCAAAGTATGCTTTAATTCTTTTGATAATGCTTGCTTTGTATTTTTATATACAAATTCAAGCAATATTAATTACCTTTTTATCTCACTACTTATATAAAATTACATATAAAGTATGTAATATCAGTAAAAATTGTTAATAAAAATCAATAATGTTATATATATAATAGTTTAATACGTCACGTTCGTTAGATCTCAACTCGTCGAAGGACGGAAGGGGAATGATGATCTCATGCTGCTTATCCTTGAGAGTGTCTAACGTTCGATGGTTATCTGTTTACGTTTTGTTTTCGGTAGTTATTCTTCTGTTTTCAACTTGAGTATTTCCTACAAATATACATACACATTCATAGTTGCTTGTAGGTGAATGTTTTGTTTTCTTTCTTTCTCTCTCTCTCTCTCTCTCTCTCACTCTCGTTCTCACTCTTTCTATACATTTCTATATGGCTTAAAAAAAGAATAACGCTTACCTCAATGAATATGAAGATAAAAAAGAGTAAACACAATTGTTTGAATGAGTATATGTATTTCTGCTGGACTCTCCCACTGCACGGTAACCTAAAAAAGGAAAAAAAAGATTACATTAGTATAATAGAAAGAAAATCAAATATATGAGTGTGTATGTAAGAGTAACCTATACTTATGTATATATGCCTGTATGTGTGTGTATGTTACAGGAATCGAATTTAATACGAAATACGATCTTTGAATACATAATTATGAAAAATAATTAATTAGAGCATCATTAGAGATGGTAGTAAGTATCGATACCATGAAAAAAGCTGGAAATTAGAAGAAATATTGTTAAGTAACATTGGTGAGATTTGGCGGGATATCGAGATATATCGATGATATATTCTCACAGATATCGTCCGAATTTTTTAATATTTCGTTCTGAAAACACTCACGTATGAAAATCTTGTGTGTAGCTATCGTTTGATATATAATAGAAAGGTGTAAAATACTTTTCAATTACCTGAATTAAAAGGGATGATGCAATACGCTGGAACATATACACTTGACAGATTTTCAATATGGTGGACATCTGCTGCGAGTAGTGGCTGCTTGATGATTTTGCATTTTTTCCATCTATTATAGACAAATATCGAATAGTTAAAAATAGTATATAAGAACATAACAATTGTCGAAATAAACTTTCAGTACATAGGAAAATTATTTACGTTAGAAAATACTTTTTAATTACCTGAGATTAACGGGACGACGTAGCATCCGTCCGATCTCCAGCACCGACGCCGCGGAAAAGAAAGAAAGAAAATTAGCAAAGAGCCCTGATTGGCTGATAATTATTTAAGAAGATAAGTGACCAATCAGAAATTCCCAATTACCATATAGAAATGTATTTCACGCGACAAGCTTGCCCCGTCACACGTACGTAACTCGGCTTTCTTCATGACCACGCTAGTCAATCTAGATATGATAATTTATTTATTAAATAAATAAAAAATTTATTCTATTTTTTTATGTACTATTTAAGGTACACGTATCTTGTTAATATTTAAAAAATAACAAAATGAATAAAGACAATATGCACTATAAACCTTATCACACCGCACAGAAGAACATACATAATTTATTTATTAAATGAATCAAAAATCCATTCTATTGTTAATTATAATTATCTAATTATTAATCCAATTAATAATTATTATTATCCAATTTATTATTCTATTAGGTGTATATGTTCTTTGTTAATATTTAAAAAATAACGAGTAAAATAAAGACAATATACACTCGAAACTTTATCACATGGCAACGTTCTGATTTAAACATTCCTTCAATTTTTATGTAATTGTTTAAACTAATATACATTTGCTTTAACGTCCCTGTGCAGTAATGACTTTGAGTAATAAAATTTTCGTTCAGAAAAATATCCCATTAAAATTATTTTATATTCAAAGTATGTTAATTAGTATGCAATGTTTAAACCAGTACATATGTGTTTAAACAATCTGAAATATAAGTAGAGTGTATTAGAATATTAAAATAATTGTTAATTAATCGATAGGAATGTCTATTGTTGTCTAAAAGATCGGAATATATGATCTATGTACCGTCCCCTTCGAAATCCACCGTTGAAAGGAGACGTTGTCCTCTATGAAAGTACTTTTATTAAATGTTGTTTATAAGACCTTCCAAACGATGCGCATGTGTATAAAGTGAATAATCCATCTAATCGATAAATTTAAGATTAAAACGTTATGATTTTCGTATTTTTATCTATTTTATGCGATTATTTTAATGCTCCTGCGCAGTGATGACTTCGAGGATAAAATTTAGCTGCAATATAAGAAAAGTGCATTAGTGCATTAAAATAATTATTAATTAATCGATAGGAATGTCTATTGTTGTCCAAAAGCTCAGTATATATGATCTATGTACCTTCCCCTTCGAAATCCACCGTTGAAATGAGACGTTGTCCTCTATGAAATTACTTTTATTAAATGTTGTTTATATGATTTTCCGAACGTTGCGCATGTGTATAAAGGGAATATTACACTCAATTAATAAAATTTAAGATTATAACTTTCTGATTTCAGCATTTTTATCACTTTTATGTAATTATTTTAATGCTCCTGCGCAATGGTGACTTCGAGAGTAAAATTTAGCTGCAATATAAGAAAAGTGCATTAGTGCATTAAATTAATTGTTAATGTATACGTAATGTACACGTATATGGAAATGAAAAAAGAAAGTACATTTCTCTAAACAATTATACAACCAATATATTCAAACAATTAATAAACCATGTACTAATGGAAAATGTGAATTATAGAAGTTTACCATTATGATAGAAGAAAGCTGAGATTTTTTCTCCTTTAAATAACAAAAAAATTGCCACATTCATTTTAAAATCTTGTAAACTCTTCTTTTATGTATGTACTTGATACACAAAACAATAAGAAAGCCTAGTAAATGCTGTGCTTTTCCAAATCTTCAAATACTTGCAAATCTGAAAATCGTAAGATTGTATTAGTAAAGTATCAAGTTATCCTTGTTAATATTTAAAAACTAATGTGTAGAATAAAGACAATATACGCTAAAAACTTTATCACACTGCACAGAAAAACACACAAAATTTATTTATTTAATAAATCAAAAATCAATTTTACTTTCCTATTAAGCGTACACGTTCCTTTATAATATTTAAAAAATAAGGAATAAAATAAACAGGTTATACACTAAAAACCGCACAGAAAAAAAAATCGTATAGAAATGAAACATCGTTATAGAAATCATTAAAACAATTGACATAAAGCACTGTAACCATCCTTAAAAAATTAAAATAACATGAATTTTTCCATATCGATACAGAATATGAGAATTTATACTTTCATAGTTGGCATGAGATATGTCAATTGTTTTGTTTCAATTTATTTTAATTCTTTAAGGATGGCTATAGTGCTTTATGTCATTTGTTTTAAAGATTTCTATAACGTGGTTTCTTATCTATACGATTGTGTTTTTCAGTGCAATGTGATAAAGTTTTTAGTGTATATTGTTTTTATTCTAATCATTATTTCTTAAATATTAACAAGGATAACTTGATACTTTATTAAAACAATCTTACGATTTGCAGATTTACAAGTATTTGAAGATTTGGAATTCCACAGCATCAATTAGGATTTCTCATTGTTTTATGTATCAAGTACATACATAAGAGAAGAACTTACAAGATTTTAAAATGAATCCAGGCTATTTTTTTGGTATTTAAATCAGCAAAAATCTCAGCTTTCTTCTATTATAATGGTAAACTTCAATAATTCACATTTTCCATTAGTATATGGTTTATTAATTGTTTGAATATATTGGTTGTATAATTGTTTAGAGAAATGTACTTTCTTTTTTCATTTCCATATACGTGTACATTACGTATACATTAACAATTATTTTAATGCACTAATGCACTTTTCTTATATTGCAGCTAAATTTTATCCTCGAAGTCATCACTGCGCAGGAGCATTAAAATAATTACGCAAAATAGATAAAAATACTAAAATCATAACGTTTTAATCTTAAATTTTATTAAATAGGTTTATTATTCTTTTTATACACATGCTCAACGTTCGGAAGTTTTTGTAAACAACTTTCATCAAAAAAACTTTAACAGAGGATAATTACTCAGATCAACGGTGGATTTCGAGGAGGAGGGAGCTCCGAACATATACTCCGAACTTTTTAACAACAATAGACACTTCTATCGATTAATTAACAATTATTTTAATATTTTAATGCACCCTCTTTATGTTTCAGATATTTTTAATAGATATCTACTTGTTTAAACATTACATATATATTAACGTACTTTCAATAGAAATAATTTTAATATATTTTTATTTCATGTTTCTTTAGATAACTTTTTTAAATTTAACTTCGTTACTGAGCCAATACATAAACATAAAATTTACCGATTACTTATATTGTTTTTTAATCAATTTTTGGGTCTTCGGAAGCGGTTACCTCCTCGTGGTTAGACCCGGACAATGGTATTTTACTTTCAATATAATGTTTAACATATTTTATATGTTATACATTCCATTGCAAGTAAAATCTAGCCAAAGACCGCTTACCATAAACATTATAATTGTAATTAGTTTCTTTTGAATCCCTAATTAATATCATATCTTTATTCCTTTTGCCTTGCTTCCTTTTATCCATTTCATCTATAGAGAAACTAATTACCTTATAATGTTTTTTATTAACTTTTATGTATTTACATATACCAAGGAGTAGTATAAAATTGTTGAAATTAAAATTGCGATGTATAAAAAAGATTGCATTCGATTCATTCATTGCACTTTTACAGTCCTAGAATAATATTTTGTTTACAGGTTCTTTTTTTAAATCATAGCTGCAATGAATAGATAGTAGGCTCTTTCTTTATAAAGAATTGTTAATAAAATATTACTTTATACTTCCTTGATAATGTTGCTTACGAATTCGTAATATATTCTTTAAAATGTTACATATATATTATCCAACTTTAAAATATTAAAACTCCATTATTCTATTTTATATATTAATTAATTTTGATCTTATGTTTCATTAGATAAAAATTTTACTCTCGAAGTTATCACTGCGCAGGAGCGGTAAAATAATTACATAAAAATGTAAAAATGTTAAAATAAGAGCGTTAAAATCTTAATTTTTATTAATTAAATTATTTTCTTTATACGCATGCGCATCGTTCGGAAGGTCCTGTAAACAACTTTAATAGATTTGATTTGATTTATATTATCTAATGTAATCTTATTTTTTATTTTGTTTAGATTTTCGAGCATTGGGAGAGTTCACTACGAATACATTTACTCGGTTTAAATTGAAAAATTGAATGTTTTATAAAATATCAGCAATTCTTTATTTGAATTGCGAATGCAAGCGAATAGGGTGTCCTCTGTAATAGAACTATTACAAAGTTCAACAGTAGGTTAGGTTAGCCTGTTTGAATGGTACTTTTCGATTGTGTTTGCATTTTTATGTAATTTATAATGTTGGAGATCAGGTTGGACGAGAGAAAAAAACAATTATTAGAATTAAGTGATTTCACCAAAAATATTAACCAAGAAATTGTTAACATAACTTCTACTTTAGGATGGACAGTTGAAAGCATATCTAATGATGTACATAAAATTGTTATATATACTATATATATATATTGTTGAATTTAATTCATTTCCAAGATAAAAGTAATATAAAAAAGTAATGCATTTTATGTTCTCTAGAATACAAATTTTTTAACATGTCCCTACGATCCATCACATCGAATTACAGAAGCATGTCTTGAAACACATCTACCTGCCTGTCAATGGAAAGCAGAAGGTTATCAAAAATTGGATATCCCATTTCCAGAATCAGCTTTACCACCAAATACTTCTTCGAGTCTCACATTTGGTTAGTATAACAGCATTTCTTATATTCCATATCGATTAAGTATAAATCTAAGTATAATTGTATAGTAACGGTTTGAAATATTCTGTTTTCTAGATGAAGAATTACAAGATGAAGTCTTGCGACAAGCAAAAAAACAAAATCCAGAGATGAAAACAGGTTGGTCTTAGATGATGTAAATAAAGATTAATACTTTTTTGTATCTTAAATTGTTTAATCTTTTCCAGAAGATTATGAATGTTATACTTGGCACGGACTCGATATATATATCCTTTTTCATATCCTTTGCTTAATGTACATATATCGATAATAGATTATACTTTCCACTATCATAATAATTTAACCCTTTGCGCTTAAATTACCAGCATTAATGTTATAATAACTAAAGCATTGCATTCTCTACTTTAAATCCAAACATTGGTGTTAATATTATGCTTTTACAATCGTAATAACAAAATTCAGATAATATTGTTACTTTGATCAATTTTGTCCACGTACTCTGAACTTCTTATTCTTTTTTTGTTAAACTATTGAGATTTATTTGTTAATTTTATCCTTCAGTTTTAATTTCAAAGTATCCATGGAGTTTAATTGTCAAGCCATAATTGTATTTACCCAAAAGTGTCTAAAGTTAATAACCTACAAGCGCAAAGAAAATAATCAGAGTGCAAAGGGTTACTTTTTACTAGTTTAGTTAATTATTTTTTATCTTCTATAAAATAACATTGTTATACTTTTTCATTGATCACTATTATATATATATCTAATTTTTCTGTTGTGAAAAATGGAATTTCTTGACACGTACTAGGTTCGGATCAGCGTTTAATTCCACGTACATCAGATAGACTCATCTCAGATTTTACTAGCGATGAAAGGAAGGCACTGTACGAATATGTGATTGCTCATACTGTTAAACCTGATATAGGTCATGATATTGCCGATATAAATAGACCGTAAGTTTTTAAAAATTAACAGATATATAAACACATTAATTTTATCATTAATACTAAAACCTTATCTATATCATCTATTTAGGAAACCACAAGATAAAGATAACAAAGAAATGTCCTATTTAGAAATGCTTATATTAGAACGTAATCTAAAAAGGCGTAGAGCTAAACACAGAGGTGTGCACACTAATAAAAAATCCCATATAGAAATTATTAGAGAAGTTATTAATCAGCAGATGGAAATATATACAGAATATATTTTGGAACAAAAGGATGCCGACATAACAAGAACTGCATACTCTTCTGAACAAAACTCAAATACATATTCAGAGAAACAGAAATTAATTGCAACTAACCATTATGAAAAACCATCCGCATCCACTCACTTCTCTCCAAATGATAAAAATGGACATCACCATACAAATACAATATATAATCGACGACAAGAAAATACAATAGATAAAAATGATTCTGAAACTATAAAATATCAGGAATACAAAAACCGTTTATCAGATTCGAAGGAAACAAAAAAAGATAAACGTAGTGAACATAGGCATAGATCTCGTTCTAGAGATTACAAGTCTCATAAAAAACATAAGCATAAATCAAAAGATAAACACATAAAGAAAAAACATAAATCTCGGAATCATGATAGACCATCGCATGAAGAAGGCCATTCAAAATACAGTGATTTTACAAAAAAGGATTCATATTACACAAAAAATCGATAAGTATTTATAATAATGTATGACATTTAATTTATTTATAATAATTCGAAATAAATTCCTTATCAAAAGAATACGTAGGATATTATGTTAGAATTCATTAAAATTAAAATTATACGATATTCGAAAAATTTATCTGATTTTTGTTGCTCTTATAATAAGATTATTCAAAATAATAAATATTATAAATTAGATAATTTACAATAGCAAAATTTGGATTAATAGAATAATATTCAGTACTATTTAATTGATATTCGGATTGTGAATGATTGGTAGACGAATTTACATTACCTGTTTTATTTAATGATTCATGTTCACTAGTTGACGTAGAATTTATAAATATTCCTTCTTTTTTATTAGTACTTGCAGTATTATCTGTTGTTTTACGTAGTACTTCAATTGTATTATTTTTTAGTTTTGAAAAACCGAATTTAATTTAATTATTTTCCTCCTCATACAATTTTTCATTCTTATCGTAATACATTAGACTGCATTTATATATTATTAATATTTTTTTTATATCATAATAAGATAATCTTAATCTTTGACCAATTTCTACATTATTTATCTGTATGAAAATTATTAATACCAATACGAAAGAAAGAAATAGTAAAGTGAAAAATATAAACGTGCATATCTCGGGTGCTATTGTTGCTACGGACCTATTTTTAGAAAATGCTGTCATTGAATAATGCATTATACTATTATAATTATATGGCAATCCATAATAATTTACTGTATTAACATATAACAGTTTAAAATTAAATTGAGTTCCTGAGAACGGAAAATAAATAATACATATACTCATCTGATTATTTAAATGTCTCAACAATTTTTATATTATGAAAGTGAAAGATTATGAAAGTGGTCTAAGTTATATATATTCATATATAAAAATATATATTTTTGTTGTTTAGAAATATTTAAAGGTTTGCGTTATAAACTGCATCAAATTTTTCAATTTCCAAAAATTGTTATATTATAACAATTATTTAGGTACAAGCCTACGTTTCTCTTCGCGACTATAATTTCTAATAATAACATAAATTGATTTAAAACAATTTTTCATAGATATGAAATATTTTTTTATTTATCTTTTTCTTTCACAAATCTGTATAAAATATATATGCTTCTTACAGGTAACGTTATACTGTAACACACACACGCACGCAGGTAACTTTTCTTATTCATTACAACTTAATATTAAAATATAAATGTATAAGTCAGTTTATCAAAAATGTAAATTATTATCTATAATAAAAAAAAGATTTATTATTATAATAAAAATGCTCGAAATAATTGCTATCACTTTCATTGGTAGTGAATATATCTACTTGATCGAAAATTACAAATTTTGTAACATTATTCAGACTAAAATATTACGGAAAAATTTTTAATTCTTCCAAATTTTGCTGTTTCATAGAAAAAATATTGTTTTCTATTATTCCCCGGCATGGAGAAATCATAAGGTGTTTTGCATATTACTCGATGATACCTCTTTTCCTTATTCATTCATTGAAGTAATTGAAATATTTCAATCAAATAAGCTCATAGCATCTTGTTACCAGATAATTTAATCTCTTATGACAGCATACATGTCGCCGATCTAAGAAGGACAAAATCAAAAGCCGCATTAATTGTAAGAGTTGCTTTTAATTAAAATCAATGTATAGTGTAGAAGAAAGATATTTTAAACTTTACTGGTTATAAAACTTGGTCACCGTCTTCATTAACAGCAATGGTAAAATTAATATATACTGGATCCTGGTATATTACTATGCACTTTTGTTATTTTTCTTCTTTCTATTCAAAAACTCCAGGATTGATATAACAATATTTATGAAAACCTTTGCATTCAAGCGATATTGTTTGACAATAAATTTCAGTTGTTGTCACTTTTCTCAATCGTGAATCTATCTATAAATTAACACATAATAAATTTCTAGTTATTTATTTATATTTTTTAATATACACTTATGTCCGAGAAAATGATTTACTGAAGAGTTATACTTACTATTTTGAATAAGTCACACACATGATCTTTGTAAGCATGATTCATAAATACTTCACAAAATATTAGTATAAACCAACTACCAATTACATTATTACGAAAGGCAACATGTCCTGGTAGTGTAGCATATGCAATTAACATATCAGAATAATTCCTAATTACTTTCTTTTTAATCTTGACGTTAGAATTGTTTCCAGGCATATAATCTTCAGATAAATCAGTTACCTGTTTAGGCATTATCTTGCTTGTTGTTATGGTTTTTGTTTGTGTTTTGTTGCCTCTAAAAAATAATCCCTTCAATAACATAATTTCAAAAAAAAAAAGAAAATGAACAATAAAAAGTTATTGTTCTTTTCATATCCTTCTAAATAAAACACCCTTTTTATTAAACATACATACCGACATAATTGAAAAATAAATATTTTTGGTTTCCCTGCTAAGTAAGGACAAGCTTCGGATGTGAAACAATCTATAACGTCTGAACAAAAAACTTTTGTATACCCATGTGGAATTTGATCCGTGTAATTATCTACACCAGAAATTTCTGTACAATCCTCTTCGCCCTTTCTGCCAGGACCATTGCCATGACTACTAACAATTATAAAGCACGAATCAACATTTAGTAATTCTTTACGTCTTGAAAATGATGTGACGCAATCTTTAATTTCCTAAAAAAGGTTTTAGTTTAGATTATATTTAATTAGAACAATGCATAATTTCATATAAATTATTATTTATTACTACACCTGTCCTGTCAAATTGCAATGCATTTCAACAAAAAATCCCATTTCTTCGAACATTTTTTTAAGATTTGCTTGATCTTGTGTTGCTGACCATCTAGATTTATCTATACCAAATTTAAAATCAATATTTGTAATAATTAAAACCAATCCACGAGGTTTACTTCTCATTTGATAACATTTAATAACTTCATGTGGGCTACTTGAAAATTTATCACCTTTTTTCACTTTTATTTTTAAAGGATACAGAGCTTCTTTTATGTTCCGATAATAATCGTCGTTACATAATTTTAAGCTATTAATTAAACTATTTTCTGCGTGTTTATCTAACAAATCTGCCAGTTCTTCATGACTGCTTTGTCTTAAACTCAGAAGTAGACCTTGGAATGCAGAAGGCCCTCTTGTTTTAATTGTCAACCAAATATTTCGAACAGTCTCTTTTTTGTCAAAATTTTTCTGTGAATAATTAATAAGCAACAAGTTTACTTTTAATGACATGTCTTTAATTGTTATTTTGTTTAATAGTTCAAAAAAATGTAATCAAGTAAAATATAAACTAATTGATCAGAATTTGATTGAAGAAATTGATCAATGCTTACTTTCCATGTGGATATGTTGACATCGTCGATGTTAAAAATCTTATTTTCTACCAGCTTAGGCCACAAATTAATTATATTGATGTTACCTACTGCGATATCACAATACAAATCAATTTTCTGACGATCTTCTTCGTTCATTTTATTGCTTGTTAAACAATGAACATTACTGTGGAATCTTCCCTAAAGAGTTAAAAGTCATTGAGAAGAGTTGAAGAGGACGCAGCTGTAGCAAGTATTTCCGGTTTTTTATTGTGACAAACCGCGCGGCAATTTTTTAAAAGAGGTAAAAATAAATAATTTCCTCTGTCAGAAAATATGGTATAGATTTTTAAAAACATTGAAGATTTACGGATCAAGTGAATAATGTAATAATCAAATAGTAATATAGTTTGTAACTGACAGTTATTCTAAAATAACGGATGATAATAGGCAGACATTTGATTTGATTGATTGCGAGTGAAAAGTTTTTAGTAACAAAAATATTGTATTCTTTGTAAAACAAAATAACACAGCCTACCTTTATTTACGTTGCGTCTTCCTAAGGCTAAAGTCCCTAGTATACGTTGCCAATAGTCGTGAAGAAGCCATCTATAACAGCTTATGATTTATGCAATTTTTGAACATATTAAACAAGGAAAAGATAAATTAAGGTCACGATAAAGTCTTTTTTTTCAAATAGTGGCAATCAGAAGTAACGAATTCAAATAAGATAGTTGTATTCTATTAATCAAAATATTGATAATTAAGGTTGAAAAGATAAAATAGAAATTCGTAACGCATGTCACGAGGCAATATTGGAGTACAAGAATCATGGCGCAAGCGATGGTAAGCATCAAAAATGGATCAAGCCATCACATGGCATCTTGTCAAGAAAATTCCGACGAAGATTTATTCTTCAAAACTATAGACGAAGCCACAAAAATATGGCTGAAAACTTTGTGTCATATGTGGAAATTATGTGAGTATAATTAATTTTAATGTACGTTATCAATTTTGTTTTTCATTGACAAATGGACATTTTTAGGGAAAAAATGTGAAGGTGTTAACAAAACATTATTTGATTATTTTGATACCGCTCCAAATCCTTATTTGAGTACATTGAGGATTCTAGTAAATATACCAGATTTTAAACAAGCAAAAGCAGGATCGACTCTTTCCTTTACAGGTTTGTGCATTTAGTATAATTACAATTTTTCAATTAGTTAATATTAATGAAGTTTAATTTTTTTTTTAATTTATATATATAAATATATATATATATATATATATATATATATATATCTCTTACTAATAAGAAGAATGAAGTATATATTTAAAAATATATTACTTCTGGTATCTTTATTTTAAAAGAAGGTTGATGCATCTATTAAATCGTAGTTATAGAAGAATTTTCAAATTGGTTAATACTTCAAAAGGATAACTATAAAGAATGTTTGGTTCCTGATCTGAAGATAGCAGCTTTTAAATTACTCAGTCTTCATAAAAATATGCAACTTGTTAAAATGGTCTCAAATATATATGAATTTATTGAACATAAAGAATTGTTTTTACAAATGATTCAGGTATGCAAATGATTTACAAATACAATTTCTAGGGGTTTTTACTTAATAATTTATAAATAAAATGTATCATCCATCATTTTAGAGTATGATCGATAGGAAAAGGTATAAAGAAGCGGCACAATATATAACTATGTTAAAGTTACAATCATGTTATGCTGATCCGGAAGTACTATTACTGCCTCTTATTTTACAAAATAAGTTAGCAATTGTAGAAGATTTTTTATTTGATTATCCAAATATACAGAAAATATTGATATCGTTCTTGGATAATTTAGTTGCCCTAGGAAAAAATATGGATAATAAATTAGATCAATATATTCAGTAAGTTTATATCATTTTTATATAGAATAATATCTATCAATTTTATGTCAGCAGAGAGGGCTTCTTTCATTCTTTTTCATATAGCGAAAAATATGGATGCATGTCTTAAATTTTTATATTTATAGTAAACAAAGATTTTGGTTGCATAGATTAATATAGTTGTCAATTTGTAATCTTAGTAGCAATATTGTGTTCTAAAACAATATTTATATGAATTGAGAATTACATGTAGCTCACAGACGTTGATTTTCAAGTTTTTTAGTTTAAGCTATTAAATATGTTATTGGACATATGTTGCATTTTAAAAACTTATGAACATTTCTAGTACATAATCATATTTTTTTATATGATAGGGTTAGTAGAAATATTATTAATTAGTGTACATATACTTACATATGATTTGGTATTCAATGTATAATTAATTCCAGAGAAAATGATATACCTGATGTAAAAATTGAAACAATACAAATGCGACCACTAACAAAATTAATAGCGCGTTTTGTTAAGCTTTATAATATTTCACCAGAATTGTGTCCAAACTTAAATCGAAGACGGAATAAAGGTGCATTACAATTTCTCATTCATAAACGGTTCGATGATAAGAGCTTAAGTAAGTTTATTTTTGTGATTTTTTATTTTATTAAATCGTAAATATAATTTTCTGAAATTCGTTACAACATACCTATATATATATATATATATGTTATATATTTCGTTAATATTTAGATACTGAAAGTTGGAGAGAAATGATAAAGGAAGCAGTAGGAAATGACGAAGAGTTGCAATTAGAATGTGTTAAATTATTATCCTGGTTAGGTGAAATTAAAGAAAGTTTATATTGGGCTAAAACATTTAATATTCCTAAAGTGAAATGGTCATGGGATATTTGTTTACACGCAGATAACCATCCTGATGGTAAAGTATTTAGAATTATTATATTGGGTTGGCCAATAAATAATATTATATAATCTTAAAGCTAAGATTCCAATGTGCGATTTAAAATAGAGTTCATTGTTTTTAGTCAAATTTTGTAGTATTTATTTAGATTTGAAGATTAGATGTTTGATGAACTTGGTATATTTTCATGTGATTATGCTTTTTTATTTTCGCAAAGAAAAAACTACAGTGTAAATAGCAAAGAAGATTTCTGATGTCCATGGTGATGATGCTGTACAAAGATAGTTCGAAAAGTTTCAGTCTAGAGATTTTAGTTTTATCAATAATAAACGTTATAGCAGACCTATCGAGATTGATAACGATCAAATCTTTACTTTAATTTATAATAATCCACATTATATACCACATGACAGATTGCCGGAATATTAAGAATATCAAAGTTTAGCATTGCGAACCATTTGCATAGACTTAGTATGATTTCCAGACGACATTACTTATTAGTCAAACTAATATTATTATATAATTAATTAATATTACACTTCTTCATCTATTACGTCTCACGTCTTTTTCATTTGTAGATATAAATGAGGGTGCTTCTACTAGCAAAGAGGAAGATTGCAAAGACAGTTCAGCAGTTTATCATACTTTAAAATTACCTAGAGACGCAATTAAACTTATAGATAATCCAAGAAAGTTTGAAGAATTTCTCAATAATGATTTAAGAAGAATTAATATTGTTGGTATTGATTCTGAGTGGAAACCAACTTTTGGTATATAAATGCACTTTCTGTTTATAGACATGTACAAACATTTAAATTCTAAACTAGTTTTTAAAGAAATATTTTCTTAGGTATTAAAAAGACTCAATTGGCTCTAATACAAATAGCAACAGAGAAAAATGCATATATAATAGATGTTATTAGTATAGGAAACAACCTTGATCAACTTTGGACAGAATTCAATTTATTGTTATTCGAAAATAAACATATCTTAAAACTTGGTAAGAATATTAATTCTTATTTTATTATTAGAGTACACAAAAATTGCACTCTATATTTTAAACTTAATTTTTCACGTAGAATTACCTCCTACTCGCTTATACCATTATTTATAGGATACCTTCTATAAACTGTCCAATATAATATGTATTTTTATTGTAGGTTTTGGAATAGCTAACGATATATCAATGATACGCGATTGTCTGCCAGCTATTTCAAGTAAAGTTAATGGACAAGGTTATCTAGATATATTATTTTTGTGGAGAAAGCTTGTAAATAAATACAAGTTTGAATTTCCTTATAAAGGCGATATAAAGTTTACGAGTGAAAGTTTAAGCAAGTTAGTAGAAGTATGTCTTGGAGCAAAGTTGAATAAATCAGATCAATTTTCTAACTGGGAACAACGGCCACTAAGGGAAAGTCAAATAATATATGCTGGTTAGTAATTCTATTAATTCTTCTTCTATACATCTTCTTATATTGATTTTTTAAATCACACAATACCTATTAAATTATATAATAATATAAAATTTATTTAATGACAGCATTGGATGCATATTGTCTCTTGGAAATATATGAAACTTTGGCCGAAAAATGCATAATAGAAGACATACCATTTCATGATATTTGTACAGAGATACAGCACATTCCAAATACAAATTCCAAAAAATCTCCTAAAAAATGTCTAAATAAAGTATGTGTATAAAAATAAAAATTTATTAAGTATTAATAATATAAGAGAATTTTTGAATTATATATTTATATTGTTTATAGTTAAAACTGGAATCAATTCCTCTCCCTAACAAAAAAGAAAATTGTCAAAATGATGGTAATTCTAAACATTCTAAGAAAGTTCAACAAACACATCAGTGTGTTCCAGTACGTAGAAATTTTAATCAGCAAGAAAGTAAACGTAAACTACCTTTAATAGTATATTCACAAGATCAATCTCTGGTATATCCACCAAATCAATCTATCGTAAATCCACAAAATCCTGTAGCAGCACATAAATGGCGCGTTGCATGTGATTCAATGTTGGGTGATTTAGTAAAAAAATTACGTATGTGTGGATGTGATTGTTTATATGATGTATTTGATAAAGGGGGAAAACAAACTGCTGCATTAGCAGCGAAAGAAAATAGAATTTTACTAACACAAAGGGTAAGATCTTATGTAAATGATTGAACTACTATTTTTTTCTAGTTTATAATATTTAAAGTTTAATTATTAATATTTTGTAGCGCAAGCAATATTTACCACTAGCGCATTGTTATAAAGTTATTTCAACTAAACCTAATGAACAATTGCGTGAAGTCTTAAACCATTTTTCTGTGATTGTTACACAAAGGGATATATTCAGTCGATGTCAAATTTGCAATTATGATGAATTCGTTGAAGTTCCGAGAGCCTCGTTTCAAAAACTTGTTGAAAGGTTTGTATAAAAGTTAATAAAAGTAAACGTTTATCATTGTTTATTAATAAATTTAGGGTTTTTCTAAATATTGTAAAATGTATTCTAAAATGCATATTAATGATGATTGAATTTCTATAATAAAAGAATTATTTTGATATTTTCAGTTATATGAAAATAATTAAGCAAGAAAATCATTGTGTCAACTTTGATCAATTTTTGCCTGCAAATAAAAAGCAAGTACATGACATTAACAAGACCGATAAAGTTAGTGGTAATGATAAATATAGTAAACAAAATCGTGAGCGTAGATGGATTCTTAGTACAAATACTATAAATATGGAAACATGTACAACCAGATATAATATACGAGTACAAATTAATAAATTTCCATTCCAAACACCGAGGAGTATACAATTATTTTATATCTGTGAACATTGCGGAAATGTCTATTGGAATGGAACACGGTCAGAGAAAAAACTTACCTCCACTTTTAAAGACTTGATTATAAAGGAATAATAAGTAACATACGTATATGTTTAAATGTGATAGACTCTCGAAGAAGATATACTTGAGGACTAATATGAAGCACAAATCAAAATTGTCCTTATCGGTTAATAACTTCGAGCCAACGATAAGTAATTGTTCCTAGTATTTACAGCGCCAATTGTATAGACGCTTTACTGTCACTGGTACCCTGATTCGAATATATTGTTTATATGTGAACAAAGAAAAAAAATACTATCATAGTATATCGTTACCGTTCTTCCTCGCATTTATAAAATACTTTGACCCATTTGCTTCTGAGTTCTAAATAGATTACTAGTCCATTCACTGCCAATTACGAGGTATCTCGTAGGTTTTATTTTTCTTTAAATCATTGTAAATGCCGCTAAAAAACTATATCTTTATTTTTAATATTTTCGTTGTTTTATTTGAAGAAAAACTTTAGTTAGGACAAGGCATGTTTCATTTTCCTTACAGCGAATGGACTAATTCATAAAAGGGAGATGCGAATGTTATTGCTTTAATTAATATAATAGAATTCAGTTTTCAAGAAATAACATTTGCTGACAATGCATTAAAAGTTATAAATTTTTGTACGTATCGCTTGCAAACTGCGTGTAGATTGTATCCCGTGCTTGGTAATAAGTGACGGTCAACGTTTGCGAATTATTACATTTACCAGAGATGCAAACGGATTAATATGAATAACATATTTTCATTGAATCTATTTATTTGCATTCGAAATATATAATTATACCTTCGTCTTTAAAGACCCTAGTTTTATCATTGATGGTTAATTATTTACTGCAATTGTGTGCATTGAAAATATGAAATATTGAATAGATTATAACAATATACAGATATATCTTGTATATCTGTTATTGAAAAATTTGTAATATATATTTAATATATATATATATATATATATATATATATATATATTATATATAAATATATATATATATATACATATATATGCATACTAATCGTTAATTACTCTATTATTATCTACAATTTAGATATTAACGATTGGTGCAATAAATATCTTAACAATAGATCATATTACTGGGGTCTTGAATATGACATGGGAAAAAGAAATGTTTTATTTAATTTAACATCATAATGATTAAACAGAGAAAACATTGAAAAATTAGTAATTCTGTACACGCATTTGCACGGTTTTTGTTTGTTAAATACATTATTCTAATTCGTTATTAGATAAAGTGAATTTATTAAAAGTACAAGATCATGTGATTTTAATTTTATGTGAGGTATATTTTAATTACTCAAATAATATATAGTGCATGTACATGTATTGTACAAATTCAACGTGTATTTATATTTTTTATGGATTGAAAACAGATAAAACTGCGATGACAAATTTGGAATGTATTATTAACAGAATGATTATACCCTACAATACATTGTTTTATTATATGTAATCATTTTTTAAGTTTTTAAAATTGTACGAGATGTAGGTTCAAATTTATGTATGTGAATATGAATTACAAACTGATAATAATTAGAAAAATGTAATCATTTATATATAGAAGTATAATTATTCCTTTTATTTTATAATGAAAACTAAAAGATACTTGTAAAAATGTTGAATAGTTCCTTAGATTATGATATAATGAAAAACAGTATTAATCATTTATCAATTTTATTATAATTTACTAAACATATATGAATTAATTAAACATTTAATGCTTAATTAATGTTTAATTCATGTTGTTACTGGATTTACAGTATGTGATTCGATGTTTGGATTAGATTTAATTAATTCGGCTATATCAATAAGCCCTTTTTTACCAAATGGTGGTGGACCAATTAACTTTTCTATGTCATCGTAAGTTAATGTTTCCTTTTCTAACAAAGCTTCAGCTATCTAAACAATTATAAAATAAATTTTTGTATTACATATCATAATTTACATTAGTAAAAAATGATTTATGAGAATCATACTTTTTCTAGTTTGTCTCTATTATCAGTTAATATTTTTTGTGCTCCTTCATATGCTTTTGTTATTAATTTTCGTGCTTCAGCATCCATTAGGTTTCCTAATCGTTTACTATAAGGTTTCTTAGTTTCCTGTAAACAATAAGAATATACTATAGAAATATATAGTTTAAATAAATAAATCAATTATATTTTGGAAAAAATATATGTATAGATATATACTTGACTAGTATAATTTTCGTCAAAAGACAGTAGTCCCAAAGCAGGACACATCCCAAATTTTTGTACTTGAAGATACGCAAGTTTTGTTACTTTCTCTAAATCATCTTGGGCTCCAGTTGTTATTTGATTAAAAATTACATTTTCTGCTGCACGACCACCTAATATCATGCACATTGTTTCATAGAGTTCTTCTTTACTTTTAAGTTTGTATTCACTTTCTGTGTATTGTGCAAAGCCTAACTTCTGATTAGTTCTAGGTACAATAGATACTTTAAGCAAAGCGCTAGTATATTTTAATAGCCATCCAATTAACGCATGCCCAGCTTCATGATAAGCAACAACACGTTTCATGGATGGTGCTATTGTATTACTTTTTTTCTCTATACCACCTATCGTCTTATCTATTGCGTACATAAGATCTGAACTTTCGACAATTTTTTTGTTGTTTCTGGCAGCATACAACGCTGCTTCATTACATACATTTGCAATATCAGCACCTGTAAGTTTATTACGCGTAAATTTAGTAGGTAAATGATTATAAAAGAATATATCGCTATACATTAACCATTAATGCTCCGTTAAATATGTAAAAATGGATTACATACCGGTAAACCCAGGTGTCAGAAATGATAAATACTGAGAATATTTATCCGTATCTAGTTGCACAACAAGTTTTTTTAAATGATATTCAAAAATTTGTTTTCTTTCTACCATTGTAGGTAAATCTATTAAAATATGCCTATCAAATCTACCAGGTCTAAGTAACGCTTTGTCTAGTATTTCAGCCCTATTGGTGGATGCTAGAACAATGACATTCTCCGTTGGTATCATTCCATCCATTTCTACTAAAAGCTGATTCAGAGTACGTTCGGATTCATCGCCAGTAAAATTAACCGAAGAGTCTGAACGCTGTTTACCAATTGCATCAATTTCATCAATGTATATAATACTGGGTGCTCTGTAAAAATATTAAAGAATATTATTTTATCATGAAAATATGGGTAAATATTATATAATATAAAACTTGTATAGTTTATAACTATCTTTCAGAGAGAATGAAAAAAGCGAATGATAATGTTCCTTTTTGTGTAGTATTCGCTTGTTTGCATATACAAAATTGTATATGAAATGTTGTATAAATTATACACCTTTTCTTTCCTTCTTCAAATAAATCTCTGACACGTGCAGCACCTAATCCACCAAGTACTTCAATAAATTCAGATCCATTCATAGATAAAAACGGTACATTTGCCTCTGTTGCAACTGCTTTTGCTAATAATGTTTTACCACAGCCTGGTGGTCCTAATAATAAAGCACCTGGGAAAAAATAATTTCAATCATGTGTGCAAAAAGAAAAAATATATTGCATTATTATATTATATATAAATATTTACCTTTAGGTACTTTAGCTCCGAGAACTTGATATCGTTGAGGTTGTTTTAAATAATCTACAAATTCCATAACTTCTATTTTAGCTTCTTTTAGTCCCGCAACATCCTCAAAACGTACACCTTTGCCATGTTTCATTGATGGTTCGACTAATGTAAATTTTGCACTTTTCAATTTACTTAAAAATGGTTTAATGTTGAAAGAAACTGACGCTCTACTAAAAAGCGTATACGCAAGGAGAATAATACTAAGGAGTCTCAATAATTGTAACATCGGCTCGGAACTTCTATTATAAATCACTGATATTTCATTTTCTTAAAAGAATATGTCAAATTAATATTAGTTCAGTAAATGACAGCATCAAGTATGTTTACAACATTGAAATTGATACCTTACCTTTCTTTATACCCAGCTTTTGTTCTTCTTTCCTTAACTTTTCTTCTATTCGTTCAATCTCTGGAATATACATAGTATATATACGGAAGGGTACTCTTTTTCCTTTAATAATTGCTCCTTGGTGAAGATGTATTCTTACGAGTTTATTTATCGGATCCACTACAAGCTCTTCCACTTCTCCTTTCTCTAACATTTCATGTACAAATTCGTGCCAGGAAATATTATTTATGACCTATTTCAATTTGTATGAAAATAAAATATATATTTTCTATAAATTAGGCGTTTAATAGATTTTTAGTAGGTAACATTTGAATGCTTACGTCTGTCGAAGAAATTAGCGTATGTTTTCCCATTATAATGACAACTCCTACCATCAGGAAAACTTTTAGTAAAGTTACCACTATATGCTTTACAGGATCTGAGTCATTATTTTTGGATGATTTATTATCATCACCATCTTTTTTTTCATTACGTTTAGAACTTGTACTAAAATTTCTAGAGCTTTGAAATCTTAACAAATAACATTGATTATTCAAAAATGATGATTCTGGGATGCGACATTTTATATTTATTTTATTTAATACCTAAAAGTCAAAAAGTAACATTTCATTATTATAATATTTTATTGTTTAATAGAAAACCACAGCGATACTTACATGATATTGTTTTAAAACAGATCTTCTCAATTTAATAATATTCCCATTCGCATGAATACATTTAAGGTTAAAAATATTATTAATTCCATGTTTACATAGAATGTCATGTTTCGACGAGAAGTTTATTATTTTGCGTGGTATTAAATAATATCGATTCGGAATTTTTGTTAAATTTTGCATCTTTTGTTTATTTTATATCTAACTGTCACATACATCAGTGATGAAAATAACAGCATACAATGTGTAACAATCAAAACAATTCGGTATTTCTATAAGTGTGACATCATCGCATGCATCGTCATCGCTGCTCGTCACTTTAAATCCTGAGTGTCATTTGGGATTTTATTTAAATGAAAAAACATCTTTTTTAAGTGACAAAAATTGCAATAATTATGCTTGCGTATAAAAACAAGAAAAAATATTGATTTTATGTCTTTTTTATATTAATCGATATTGCGTGGTATGCTAGTAATATTACTTTCTATCATATAATATTATTTTGTTATAGAGTATTTACGTAAGTTTATTCGTAGAAAAATTTTCAATAATTTTCTTTAACATAATTAGTTATTTCTCATATAGATTTCTCGTTTGATTTAATTTAAATCTCGATCGTACATCTGGGATTTGCAATATTTTGGAATTTTCAACTGTTTAATTATTCTTTTAACTCTCGAATATTTTTCTTCAATTTATTTCGATGATACTGTCAGTTCCTACCTTACCATCGCTAGAGCGCGCGATAGTAAGTTTCGGTCGGTAAGAGTAGTTTTCTTCTATATTCTTCCGATGGTAATATCGGTTCCTACCTTACCATCGCTAGAGCGCGCTGTATTTGTTACCCTACCCGTCGGTAAGAAAGATTTCGTTTTTACCACACGCACGCAGGAGACACGCATCGCGTATACTTTATTTTGTAAGATATCTTACAAAAGAATAAAAATATATAAGAGTATATTTATGGATACCATAATGTTTAAAAGGCGCAAAAATTATACATTCGTTAAGAAAATTATTTTTTAAGTATAAACAAATAATTATGATCGAACTGATTAAATTTGGATAAAATAATAATTATTAAAATAACAATAACAACAATAATAGCATTAACAATAATACAAACATTTAGTTTTAACAATTAAAATGTTGTTATTTTTGTGGTATAAATTGTTCTAGGAGTATTACATTAAAAAAGAAGAAAAAAGTAAAAGATAAAAAATGAAAAAAGAGGGGAAGAGTGTGGACTACGATAAGAGTAAAAGAGAGAAGAGAGGTCGGTGAGAGGTAGAAGGGAGATGTACAACGTACGTGGAGTAAGCTAACGGGAATATTTTTACTCGAGCCTGTTAACTACACTCTGTTATTTTATCTCATGTACGTAGCTTTCCCACTACTACAAGTGCGCTCCCGCTGGAATATAAGTTTTAAGGCGTGTTTTGATAGCGTCGGGGCGTGTCAGTTGGGGCTTCCTACCTAATGGATCGCTGCTTTGCTCATTCGTTCATACTTTTTCAAGTACACGACTCATGATACCATGAAACTTCCTTCCTTCAACATTACGTTCGTATTAAAAAGAATAAAAAGAGAAACACAGAATTCCACTTGGAAATTTTCTTTCTATTCGTTTGTTAACAATTGTTCCTTCAAATACACGCTGTTATTTGCATAGTGTAACATTTTCCGCGCGCCGCGGCCAACCTTTTATATACTGGCGCATACACTCAACCCTTTTATAACACGTTACTCAAAAGGAAAACACAGTTTTGATATAACAAGGCTTGTCCTGCTAAAATTGCGACAGTCCTCTTATAACACGGTCTTCGTACGAAGAACTGTGTTAACAAACTTTGGCGCAGCGCAAATATTTCTAACATACCGTCGTGGAAAGAAAATTTCCCGCAACAGGGTAAGAAGCAAATTGAAAATTGAAAATCGCGTTTAACACGCGAGTATCGAGTACACGTAATTGTTCAGTAATGGCGTTAGGTATTCATCGAAAGAACGTCGAAGCTCGTAACACCGTAGTCCGATGTATAACGTTTTAGTCTAGGTAGACGTATACACGCGCGCATACGTATATTTATATACATACGTGCAGGTACCCTCGTATGGTATGAGAATATGAGGCGACAAAATCAATTATTTTGTTAAACAACAAGCGATGTTGTGTTAGGTTTGGCAAAATAAGCAAAACAACGCAACACACGACGGTGGTTGGTGCGTATCGTTGCGTATACGCCATTTCATTCATATATTGCCCTCCTCCACCCGTTTACCACGTAGTCTCTTCGTCTCGACGTTTCCATTCATCTCTTTGGTACGTCGTCATTCCAATGGAGTCGTATACTTACTCGCACGATACCTTCAATTTTTATGAAGAAAATGCTCGACAATTTTCTCCACGTATATATTCAGAACTATTTGAACAGAATATATTTGACGGAACTAACGGACGTCCTTTAAAAACGAAGCGCTGATCCATTGTAATAATAGCCCTACTTTCACGGATCTGTCATTTATCGACTACAATGCAACGATAACACTCCCCCCACCCCCTCACTCCGGTTATGAAAAATCCGAAAAAGTAATAATTGCGATGAAAGACTGGAATGTTTTCTTTTGCTAGCGACGAAATGCACGGGATCCTCGAAGATCTCGCGCGTAGGGAGGAAAGTGGCACGTCGAGGATGAGAGAAAGTGACGTATCTGTCTTTCTTTCTTTCTTTCTAGCCCGCACACATACAGAGAGAGAGAGAAGAGAACCAAGAGGGAATTCGTGTTGGAATAACATTGGGTGACTGTGGTACTGTCAACCCCCATCTCTCCTACTATTTCTTTCTCTCTCTTCTACCTTTTCAGTGCGTTCACGTGTCTCTCCTCTTCGCTCCTCTTTTCGATCTGACCTATCCTAGCCAACGGCTTAGTTAGATTCTAGACCACTATGATAGAATAGACGACGGTGCGGTAGTGTTGGTAGGAGAGATGAAACAACACGCCATTCCCATCGGCACTTTTCGTCTCTCTCTCTCTCTCTCTCTCTCTCGCTCCCTCTTTTCCTTTCTTCCACGTTCGTTCATTCGCTGACTCGCTCTTTTCCGCTTATACTCTCTTTGCTTCCCTAAATGTAGCCAATAAAAACAACACTATAGTCGTGACGAGAGGGAAAGAGAAGCGGGTCGATGCCGAGGCGGTGAATTATAAAAATAACAGTGCGAGACGATCGAACAATTGGCCGATTCTCGCTCGGTGACGTTTCCACGGATCCCCCCGTCCGCTGCTGCCATTGTTGCTCTACTCCGACGAATGCTTAAGCTTTCTCTCTACGTTTTTTATCTTCGTTCCCCTTACCATCCACGAATTTTCTCTATTTGCATACCCCCCTCGCCAGTTATATATCGATAATAATACTATTCATTTTGATGGTTTTATTTTATCGAACCCTTTAAGCTCCTCCAACATTCAATTCGGTCGTCTCTCCTCCCTCTCGTGTAACGCACGCGGGCCCAGTAGCCGTACGCCTACGCCTCAGAGCCAAGTCAAAGAGAGATAAAATCTATAAATATGTGGGAGGCGCACGCGACCCATTCCAGTGTTTGTTCAACCAGGAATAACCTCCGTTTCTTCATCGTACGGCGAAGCCCAAGAAGAGGCTGGTTTTGTGGCTTGACGCAAGACTAATCCGGGACAGAAAAGTACATCTATTATATATTTATATATATAGAGCTCGAGTCCATTTTTTTCATTTGCCTCGACAATTTCAATGGAATAACAATCAGATATTTTTCCCTTTCGCGCGAATATTAATATAAATGAAAAATATCGAGGATAACTATATAACTATATACTATCGTTGCTTCATTTGGAATTTGGATAATTTGTCAGCGCGTCGTATCCGTCGTCCTCGTCGTTTTTCTCGGTTACATACATATGCGCGTCGCGATACATAGACCGCACCGAAACTCGCTAGTTATTTCGACGTTCATCAAGCACGCAAGTTAGTTAGCGGTAAACACGGCTCATCAATCTTCCGAGAACATCAGCGGCGCGGCGCGATGCGTTCTCTATCTCTCTCTCTCTCTCGCTCTCGTACGAGATGCCACCGATCTAAAATACTTCCAACACGTGTATCCATTAAGGCGATGTCGGTTTAAGCCTCATTCGGGAGGTCTCTTTACCTATCGATGATCGATTTGCAAAATAAAACGGGCAAAATCCGTAATTGGAAATTGACAACCTATCGTGATAGGTTTATGATATTAAGGAGTAATAGTTAGTTGGAACCGTAGACGTAGGCAGGAAAATAGGAGTGTTTGCGCGCGCGCGCGAATCCACGTAGGCATCGTAGCGATACCGGCCAACGAGCTCCGCCATTCTCCACACCTGGCAACAGCCAATGGTAGGATAAAGGAGCTGGAACGAGAGAGCTTTTGCTCCTCGAACGCCACACCCTTTATTGCGACCACATATCGACCGAGTCGCATCGGTCCTACGACTAACGATAAGTATATAAGTAAGCGTACAAGGGTCCCCCTTCGTCCTAATTTTATTTATTAAACAATGGCGGAAAAGGCAATATTTTTCCTAGTTCTTTCTAGTAGCATAGGTGTATTCAAACAGCCGAGATGGGCCTTTAATAAGCGAGTAATGGTCAAAGTAATGGACGAGCAGTCGCGTCTCGAGACGAAAGTTAACAAAGTTTACGGTACGGGAACACTCAGCCTACCCTAGGTTCTAGGCAGTTAGGAAAGTAATCGAATAATTTAACAAAGTCTCGTGGTATTTGGAAGCAGCCTAAATGTTATTTCACGCTACGACAAGGATCGCTTCTTCGAGCAACAGCCGCGATCCGCGCGTATCGTGTACCTGACCACCGCAGAGGGAGTTCGTCAAATATGTATGCGGATAAACACGGGACGGTTGACAGAAATAATATCCGCGGGTGAAGGTGCGCGCACCTGTCCGTTGTTACGTGGATCCTCCGAAAGATTCCGCCCGATCCCGTCGAGGAGACGGAAACCGACAAAAAAATCAAACATATATTTGATTAGAACCTACTACCACCGTCTTTTATATTTATTTTCTTCTTTTTTTTTCCCCGTAAGAAAATAAGCGCGCGTGGAACACAAGGAATATTTCTATATCACGTAGCTATTTATCAATTGTGTTCGAGATCGATGTTGCAACGATGGACAAAGTAGCGTGGGCTACGGAGGGTTAAAAAGATACCGAGGATAATTCCCCGTTCATTGTGGATCTTTCACGAAAGTTTTCGTCGCGTTATACGGGTGCGACGGGAATGAGCAGGTGAATCGTTTAGTCTGGATTTTCCCCGTAACGTTTGCTACGTGATCCAAAAAAAGTAACAGACGAAACATCTTTTGTCGAGCGATAATACTTTGGTGGACGATACCGGGAATCTGGATTTCGTTCTTTTCATCGCGAACCATATAAGATTCGGGCACATTCGTCCTGGAGATTTGGAGAAGACCACCGGAACAGTTCCAAGTACGCATAGGACCACCTCTCTCTCTCTCTCTATTCCTTTGATTTTTTGATTTGAAAGTATTTCCAAGTCGCGAGGAGACATTTTTCATTGGAATTTATAGATATCGCGCATTCCGTAAAGAGAAGTCGAACTCGTAAAACAAGCGAGTGTCAAAGATATTCGAACATGCATACGTGGACGTTTGACTCACGTGAATGCTCGCGAGCATACCGAAGTCGTAAAGTCTTTCCTCTCGACGAGGAGGGATGAAAAAGAATTCGGTACCTAATTCGAGATGTTTATCCAAGCACCGTAGCGGCTCTCTTAATTCATACGCCCTGTTGTTGCAGCTCAGCGAGAAGGAAATTTATTAAAATCGTTATAGCTTGTGGTTGCGCGTCGGTGTACATACCAACGAACGAAGGGTGTCCAAACTTTATCCGAATCTAATAAAATATAATCGCGCTCATTTCAAGAGACAAATGCATCATAGACGGCCTGCAACGAGAACCATCGGAGTACCGTGCGCGCTGCCCATTTTCATCGTTAACGTTCGCAGTTGGCATCTGCCAAAAGCCACCACCGATGGAATTGATTTAGATCTCTCTTTCTCTCTCTCTCTCGGTAGATTTGATCGGACGATTTGCGAGGGTCTTCCGAGAGGCGCCACCTATATCTCGTTACTCGGCACGTCTAAGAATAACGATCGGTTGGACGACGTTAATGGATGATTTGTTCGACTTTAAAGAGGAAACAGGGTGAGAGAAGAAGAACAAGAACAAGAACAAGAAGAAGAAGAAGAAGAAGAAGAACCACACGGCGCGCGATACTTTAGAGAATTTAGGTGGAAATATCCGAAGGAGAGTTGGTATATAGGAAAAGGGCAACAGGAGATGAAGAAGAAGAAGAGGAAGAAGAGGAACGTGCGTTTACTATGCCGACAATGTTTGTTCAGCCGCAACTTCTCTAAATCTTTTGTGCCCTATGCGAACGGAGGGTTGTACGATCGTCTCGTGCACAACTTTCCTACATACATACTTACTTGCCACGCTGATGAATAAACGCGTTTACTCGCAATCGGGTACCTATCGACGTTCCACTTATACAAAGTGTTGTTCGAAAAAGGAATCGATACTCTTTTGGAGAATCGACGGATTCCGAATGCGAAATCGAGTAACGAAGGTATTCCTATAGGGTGGGCTTTTATACGATTTCGTTTAGTTTATCGTATCGCGAGATGATATTTTTCAAAGAAAAAGAACGAAACGATAGTTGGAAGTTAATGAAACGCAAACGCGTGCGAGCGAGGGACGCATCGTCGTCGTGAATGACGATGACGATGAAAAGTCGTCGGCTCGTCACTTCATCTTTGGTAGGACGAGCATTTAGCTTCCGTTTCGTTTGGTCGGAACACAGATCGGCTGTCTAAAAGACACGAAGCAACGGCCAAGACAAACCTTAAATGCTTGCTAACCAAACAGTCGGAATTAGCCGCGTTACCCGCCCACGAGGAAACCGGCGCTTTCACCGTTTATACCTCTCTATGGCTATTATCTCGTTCGTTCCAGCAGCCGTATCCTTCGTGCCACGAAAGAAGCTTGCGTTAGGGTCGCGATGTTGCCAGGGTAATCGATTAGGCTTCTCAAACTTTTACGTATCTACTCAAAATCAAATCTAATATTACCGATAATTACCCAAAATATCAATATTTTCCGTGTCCTTTTCCTTATTTTATTTTCTCATTCAAAATAACAAATCGGATCTCCTCTTAAAAGAGGAAAAAAGAGCAAAGGAGAGAGTTGTATCCGAACGAATTCACCACCACCACCGCCACCACCACCGGCTGGATTTATTTCTTTAAGGCAGACAATGAGGAAGGAAATGCGGTTGATACGTTTTCAAGATAAATAAACCGCCCTACGCGGTAATGTACGACGAAAAGAGGACAACGTAGACGTTTCTATGACGCGTTTGTTTGCATCCTGAGAGCAAATCGGACACGTTATAACAAGTCGCTAATCTCCAATGAAAATATTTCTTACGGTCTCTTTGTATCGCGTTGTACGCGAAATTAAGTTGCTACCGCGAACGTCTTTATCATCGAACATTCCGTTTTCATCCTCATTTTTCGAGTTATACTTTTTCCGTATGCGGTCTTTTACGTGAAAATAATGAACCCGGGAACACTATTCTTTACGCAACCCACCGAGAAACAGACTGCATATCGTATGCTCCACTTAATCTTTATTCCACAAAAAAACAATAACACTACGCATAATATTTTCTCCACGTGCTCGATACGCGCGAGAGATCCTTTTGTTTTGGTCCGGTATAACGCTAACACGGTAGTAACACTTAGAAATCGAAAAAAAAGTATATCCCTGTACAGTTTGATATATAACCGTGACTACGTAAAACACTCGATACTACTTTTCACGCTCGAATAATAAAAGAAAATAAATCGAGGGAAGAAGGCAGTTTCCTGCGTAAGTTTGAATTTCCAGGCTGGGTCATGGACGGTTCGGCCGTCGAGGGTTTAGCAATACGCAACCCTATCTGTCGAAGCCAACCGCGGAATATCACTGCACATCCAGATAATCCTCCGGGCCCATTGATATGCTGATGGTGAGACTTGTCGCGTGAAATTGCCAACGGGTATGCATTGTTCGCTTGAATTCCGCTTTGGTCCTTTTCATAGCGAGAGAGAGAGAGAGAGAGAAATACGGGGAATGATGCCACCCCCGTAAACCTCCTAGCCGCGGTTCAATCCTATCGGCAACGAGCAGGTTTCTCGTTTTAGCCTCAAACGAGAAAACTTTCTCTCTCTTTCGAAGCTTTAACGAAAGAATAACGAGCACGATTTTTGTTGGAACTAAGGGAGAACGGTTATAACGTGATATCCGATATCGATCCCACATCGTCGAAACGAAGAAAACTCAAAGAAAAATGTCGGAGTGGCGTTCTAATGCTAACCAGATTATGCCTATTTTTCTCCGACGGCGAGAACGTGAGAAACAGCAGGCGCTGCATCGATCTGTTTGTTATCTTTATACGCGATCGTATCGCAGCGTGCAGGTCATATTCTTGTAAGTAAACGCGTGCAAGGAGCAGCAGTCGGGTAAACCGATGGATGACTGCAAGAGAGATACGACCCAGAATTAGTGTGTACAGTAGGTAGATAGGTAAATACCTACCTAGGTACCATACGCGTGTGTACGTACGTGTAAACATTCGCAAGCTTTATATCAAAGTCTCGAATCGTGCCAAAGATTATTCGTATTTTTTCCCAACCTTGGATCAATTATGAAATTTCTTATTGGCTACTAATGAGAAAATAATACAGTTCCGCGCGTCATTGGAATGAGAAACGCTTGTCACGCGCACAAACACACGCACACACGTAGATTCCTTTAATTTGATTCGTGGAGCGGAAACGACATCTTGACGCGGCATCACCAAAACGTTACACCTCTTTTTTGCGCTGAATATTACTCCGACGTAGGTTGCGTTCCACGCCCTACGTCTTCTTCTCGAGTATTGGTTTACACGAGTAGTTTGGAGGTCTCGAGAATTAAATTTCATCGCTATGTAAACATCATTTTAGGACTCGTGAGGAGGAATAGACGAGAAACATACGGAGATACGAAGCCGCCGGACGCGAGTCTTCCTCCTTCTTCGGTTAATCCGATCGGAGGATTTACCAGATTTGGTTACTTCGCGTGTCACTTATCCATAGGGCAACTATTTATTTAGTTACGGTAGCTCAAACATTCATCGTTTTATTACTTTTTGTCGATTACGGATTACGGGTTACCGTTCGATCTTTCCTAGTAGTTACCAAACGCATATATTCCCGAATATCTGCTAATTAATTCGAGTGATTAAGATTCCTCTGTGCTCTATTTGCATACGATTTGCGTCAGGGTTTCCGCTTTGGTTAAGGTCTCGTCGTTTGTAGAACACGTGACGTAAGCGCGTTGCCGGTGCGCGTCTTCGGAAAAAGAATATCGTTGGGAGTAAGAAGCGGTCTCATCGAAAACCATCCCGGTTTATTGTTTTTGGACGAAAAAAGAGCCTTCTTCGTATCCGCAGATGACTCCGATCGCTAAGATAAAATGGCTATACGTAAGATAGGTCAAGGAGGAGAAAAAGTTTATTTTGCCTTCTTTCGAAATACCGTAAACACTCTCCGAGGGGAAAATCCTTTTGGGAGATAGGTAGATTAGGTATACAATGCGAGAACGTAGATAATTTCAACAACGTAGTCAGATTTTCACGATTATACGATATTTCCTCGCGGTATCTAGCTACTTTAAAACTGAATGCTTGCTCGCGGCTACGGAAAATATGCAAATCGCCTTGTGTACGTCCTCGTCGAATCGACGCTAATCCCGATTATGGGCGAACCTTACTTACGTCAGGGTAAAGCTTATTAAACTTAACGTCGCTTAAGTCAATCCGGTTACATTCGGAAATTTTGGAAAAATCATCTTTTCGGCGATCGAACCTTTGTACTAAGGGGGCCTGCAGTGCTATTAGTCGATTTCATCATTTTGCTGTCAATCAGATCGTTCGGAAAAAAGAACAGAAGAAGAACAAGAAAAAACGTTAAAAAATGTGATTTTTTTGTTGTCGTACGAACAATGCCTCCGAGAAGTTTTTCAATCTTTGGGGTTGAATACAAACACAAAATAATTAAAGTTTCGTTGGAATGTCTTCGTTGTTATTTTCTTGTTGGTCGACAATTTCGATCAGTCGTAGGCCATCTAAGAAGAAAAATTCAATAGGCATCATTGTTCAAATTGTTTTTTTGATCCTTTCCCTGTGTCACAAAAGATTCTTTTTCTATTTATTCGTTTCCTAATCCCTAAAAAAGAACTTTCCTCACGTAGGCGTTTCAAATTTTGAATAAATTATTTAATAAATGGAACCTGGAACGGCACATCGGTAGTTTCAAGCACTCGTATGTCAAAGTATCAAAGAAATACATAATAATAATAATAATAATAATTTTTCATCTCAAATATCTCTAGTCAATCTATTTTTTGTCGAAGTAATTAAACGATGCGATATGTTCGATAATATTCCTTTGGTTGGGGGTCAATTGAATTTGGATTCTTTGGAAAATCCAATAGGAGTAACATATAAGAATACATAGGTCGTTGGAAAGGAGAGGGTAGAAATGGAAAAGTGGAACGATGGGACGATCGAACTCGTTCCGGGAACCCGGATAGTGGTTCGTAGGATTCGCGAAAGAACAGGAGGCTCTCGAAGACGGAGACGAGGTGTCCCATCGAGTGTTTTCGCAAGGCAGGAGTCGAACCCTTAGAAAAACAGACGGCAAATTGAATCTCTCGTCTCGTTCGGTACCTCTTCTTCCAATAACTCCGCTACTCTCCTACTCTGCTTTCCCGAGGGAGCTTTCTCGAGTTCCTTCGTCTACGGATTACCTTACCTATCTATACTACTCGCGGCGAGAAAACGCTTTTCTTCCGGTTCGCCTTCCATCACCCTTCCATTTTTTTTACATTCTCCCCGATGAAAAGACGAATGCCCGATATTTATCGGCTCGGTATTTTTCCACCTAAGTATTTCAAACGAATGCTTCGGTATCCTTTCGATCGAAATAGGTGCTGGACAAAAACGTGCTGGAAATAATCTTAAATCCACAACTACTTATTACTTATTATACTTAACTTTGAGCATTCTCACGAAAAGTAACGAAAAGACGGCGTCGATGAGCCGCGGTCGAACGATAAGAAACGATAACGCCTCGGCCGAGTGGAAGACCGGAGCTGTCACGTAAATCAAGCGATTTAACGCGTTTCCGAACGGTTCGCCAAACAAAAGTCGATTTACCGTTTCTCCTCGAGATATTTATTGAAAAACAAGGTAAAAAATAGTCCAAAGAAGAAGAAATAATTTGGCCAGGTAAATACCTATTTTCCCTTGGAAGAAGGAGACATCGCATTAAACTCTTTGACGATTCTATTTCTCCGTAGGTAGGTATAGACTCACAAATAGATTTCCACGCTATGACCATTTCTTAAATGTCGACGGTCAAGGGGTTGTCTCACTGTACACTTTTGGATGAAAATATCGAAGCAACTGCGAATGGTACAATCGTATATCTATTAGCAAAGATAAAACGCGTCGCACACGGGACACTCCGAGAGAACAGGGACGAGGACGATCGAAAGAAAAATAAATGAGCTTATAGCGAAAGACAAAAAGGTCAGAGAGAATGAGAAAAGAAGGAAGCTAGATGATAGATAGATAGATAGATGATAGGTACTAAATACGCGGACGCAATCCGTCGCTCGTAGATTCGTCACGAGACTTAAAAAGTGTCAGAGGCAGGCGTGAGGGCCTATGGTGGCAGCGACCAATTGTAAAAATTCACGTCTACGAGTGGTACCCTCGCGTTCTCTTTTTCTTTCTTCATTTCTTTCCGTATACGGTGATAGAGGTAGGATACAAAGACGACGAGAGCAGGACGAAGGTATTCCCCGGCGTTCTCCGTCTTTTTCTCTTTAGCGGTCTCTTTCGACGTTAACCCAAAAGACAGTAATGTGCGTGCGTGCGACGAAATGGGCATGGCCAAGGTAACTCGGTGATATCGGGTGGCGGCAGGGTGACGGTAAGGTGACGACAGGGTGGTGGTAGGGTGCCCATTCTAAAGTCCTCCGATTGGCCGAGGTTCTCGAGGAAAGTTCAGCCCCTAGGAGAGCGAACGAATGGAAACTCCGGTTCCCCTACTATGCGAGCTCGGCTCGACGCATTAGCTCGGTGTTTAACTCGGGCGCGCTCGTAGAAGGATTTTTCTACGAGACGGAGAGGGGTCCGGATCGCGCTTCTCGCGCGCACACGTCCTCGCGTTCATCCTAGAACGCTCTCGGTCTCTTCGACTCGCGAACGAGGCCCCAGTGTGTTTTTACTCGGGGTTGGGTAAACTCCGACCTGTTGTGTATCATAATATAATCGTTGCAATCGTTGCAATCGTTGCACCGCGCTCTGCTCTAAGGACGACACTCGGGACGACGACACCCAGGACCACCGCACCGCATCTCGCGTCGTCCACGCATTACTTTGTTACTCTTCCTCCTCCTCCTTCTCCTACTCCTTCTCTTTCTCTTCCTCCTTCTCTTCCTCTTTCTCTTCCTCTTCCACTTTCTCCTCCTCTTCCTTTCTTTCTTTCTCGCATTCCGTCCCATTGTTCGTGTCGTCCAGGTAAATCTATGCCTTTATCCTAAACTATACAAAGACTTTAGTTTATATTTCTTATGATTTTTGAAAATAAAGGATTAGTAGAAGTCCGAGACTTGGCATTTCTAAAAAAGTTTATTTTATCCTTCGAGGAAGAATTTCTTTTTCCATTCAGTGTCATAGGCAAGGAGAAAGTGGAATAGAGAAAGGAAAGAATGTTGGACATGGTATAATCGCAGAGGGCGCATTTTTCGACTAGTGCATTTTTCAAATAGGTGCATGTGCGCGTAAGTGTTACCCTCGAAAAAAAGGTGTCTCGTGGTTTACGAGACGGAAAGAAGAAAATTGACCGAACAAAATGCACACGTTGTTCGGGGAACAAAACGCTTATTATCGTCACGCGACCGCTGTGCCCGTTGGTATGAATGCATCTTATCCAGGCGTGGGCGTGGGTGTGGGCGCTACTCCAGGTTATTACGAGCAATATCGATACGGTGGATATGCGACGGCCGCTGGTTATCCCATGTCCGGGATAACGCAGCAACACATTCACCATCCGGGTAAGGACATGGTGAAACCCCCTTATTCGTACATCGCCCTGATCGCAATGGCAATTCAAAATGCTCCGGACAAGAAGATCACTCTGAATGGTATTTATCAATTCATAATGGAACGTTTTCCGTACTATCGCGAGAACAAACAGGGCTGGCAAAACTCGATCAGGCACAATCTCAGCTTGAACGAGTGTTTCGTCAAAGTGCCGCGCGACGATAAGAAACCAGGCAAGGGGAGTTACTGGTCGCTCGATCCGGACAGTTACAACATGTTCGACAACGGTTCTTACTTGCGACGCCGGAGAAGATTTAAAAAAAAAGATGCTCTGAAAGAGAAGGAGGAAGCGTTGAAGAGGCAGGGTCTCCTGACGGAAAAACGAGGACTGCAATCGCAACAGGAGGACGTAAAGTCGAACAACGGCAGCGGTGGTGGTGGTGGTGGTGGTGGTGGTGGTGTTGGTGGTGGTATCGTTAACCTCGCGCCGTCGATAGAAACTACGACGACGACGGCGGCGGGTAAAAAAGTTGGCAGCGGGGGTGGCAACGGCGGGAGTGCGCTGGCAGGAGGAGGGGGAGGAGGTGGCAGTGGGGGTGGGGGCGGTGGTAGTGGCGGTGGCGGTGCTAGTGCTTCTGGCGTGGCTAGTGTCATCGGTGGTGTTGCGGGTGTCATGGAGGGTGGTACCGTCACGACGACGGCGAGTACGACTACGATCGGGCTGTGCAAACCAAAGAGAGAACCGGTGAACGATCATTGCATGGCCGTGCATAGCAAGTACGGTCTGCTCCATAGCCCGATACACCAAGACACCAAGACCACGGTCACAGGCGTGGTCGTGGCAAGCGTCCCATCGTCTCACGCCGCGGGGAGCGAGGGCCAGAGCGTCATTCAAACGGCGCTCGGAAGTCAGGTACACCAGGGTCATCACCAAGTACATCAAGAAACAGGGATTCCGGACGTCTCGATGGTCGGGCTAGATCCCGGCGCGTTCAGCGTCGACGCTCTGATGACGTCCAACCGAGTCGACCAAAGCACCGGCGGCGGCGGCGGCGGGGGTGCCGGCGGGGGTGCCGGCGGCCAACATCCGCACGTTCACGCTCACGCCGCCCATGGGCACGGGGGCCACGCTCACGCTCACGCTCACGCTCTGCAGCACTCGCACTCGCACCCGCACTCGCACTCGCACTCGCACGCCCACTCGTCCGCGTGCACCACGACGACCAGCACGACCGCCGCGGTTGCCGCCATGATGGCGAGCACCGGATACGCCCCGCACGGGAGCGCCGTCGCCAGAGGAAATTCCTCGCCACCCGGGACCGGCATGTACGTGCCTTATTGCGCGCCCACGCCCGGCTACATCATGGATCACGCCGATTACAACTCGAGAAACCACGGGAACGCCGCTGCTGCGGCTGCCGCCGCGGCGGCCGCGGCCGCCCACACGCAGTGGTATCAGGAAGCCTCTAGTCCCGATGCTCCCCCCATTTACCAGGACACTCAGTCGCCGAGCTGTCAACTTTACAGGTACGGCCACCCCTTTCCTTCGCGCGGCCGCCCTTCCTTCTCCGACGCTCCCGGGCAATCGGCAAAATATTCGTCTTCGTATCTTTTCAGATCCAGCCCATCGACTCCCCTTTCCACGGGTGCAGCCCCCTCCCCGCCACTTTACCATAGATACTTCCAAGACTGCAACGTCGTTAATGGCAGCGGCAATATACCGATAACGCTGCCGAAATACTGAGAATACCGAAATTCAAGGCCCCACCAGCGAGGCCTTGAAGAACATCAGAACGAGTACGATCCTGGCCTGGTTTACGTCAAGCAAGAATGGATACCGATGACGGAGGAACTCGCCAAAGATTGGAACTGAAGGGAAGATTTATAATAATCGTCGAGAAAAAGAGGACGGTAAAATGATATTTATTCCGTCTCGTTATGATATATTACATTCGTATCTTTCCGCGTAGTTCTTTGTAAAAAGCAACCTCTCTCTCTCCTCTCGAAAGATACGCATTTTATCGACGAACAGGTGGTCCGAGAAGAAAATTCTCCTACCAACTGATTTATGGTTCCTTCTTTATTTTCGATCGTTCGAGGATCATTTTCTCATAAATGCATTCGTATGAATACCTTTGTTCCACGATTCCTATAGAAATCATTTTCTTTCCATTCGTTCGAAAGTATCGACGGGATATGGTATTCTTATTCAAAAGCTTATAAAAGAGAAAGAGAGAGAAAGTCCGTGCGCGCGAAAGATTGAGTAGAATAAAAGCGGTGCTCGTAAATTTGGAACTCACCTGAGCAAACATTCGTCATTAGGTAGGTTGGCACGCTGTCGCTGACCTAGGACAATTGTTTCATCGAAAAGGCGTCTTGTTTTTTTCCACGAGCAAGTTCAATGCAAAGGTTTTTCAACAACTGTGCAAACGTTCGTCGCAAAAATTCCCGACCGACGGAGGAAAAATATTGGCGGGGCTCTGTTTGCCGTACGTCTGCTTACTTCCGACAAAAGTTTAAAAAACTTTGTCTCGTTGCATCGAATCTTTCTAATCCGCGGAAATATTCCATTCGATTGATCGTCGGCTAACTTTCAATCGAAACTTCAATATCGAAGTATCGATATCGATTTACCGATAAGATACTATAATGAAATATCGATATTTTATAAATCTTATTTCATAATAATAAGGTTTATTAAAATTCGAATTTTGCAATGGTACTCGATACCATTCCAGTCTTTCTCAGTATTATATATTCTTATAAATATTCTTGATATTTTATACGAATATTATAATTATCGATATCGATTACTTTTATTTTCCGAAAATTATTCTTCCGCGATTTGACTTTTCTAATATTTGCGATGAAATTGAATCGTCGCTTTGCATAGATTCGACGCTTATACGCAACTTTTCCAACGTTTTAATCGGCAGAGTCTTTTGCATCGAGACAATAGTCCGTTTTATCGACGTAATTATCATGATCTCGTATTTATTTCTATTGAATGTATTATATACTTGCATATATGCATGTACATATATAAACGTAGAAATATCGTTCAAATGATAAACGACGTGTTTTCATTGAGAAGCATCGATTGATCATTTCGAATCGTCTTTAGCGTTTGTCGAAACGTTCTAAAAAATATCAACGATCGTTTAAGACACTAAATACGTTCGATCGTTTTTCGTACGTCTAGTTGGCAATTTTTCCTCGCTTTAAAATTTATTTGAATGTACGCATAGAGGTACATAAAGATACTCGACCTTTTTTCTTTGGTGCCAGTTGAAAATCGACGATTAAAAAGAAAGAATAAAAAGGCCATAGAGTAGGAAAACAATCGGAGTATTTGAACGTGGGGTGTGGGGTACGGCAATCATTTTTAACTTTGATCGAAAAATGAGAAAATATGATGATCGCGGGTCGTACTCGAGGGCTTCGGTACGAGCTGACATAGAGGAACGAGTGGAAGGGTTTCATTGGTGCACGAATAATTGTGATTTTTATTATTTTCTTTTTATTTTTTTATCTCTTTATGATTATGATATTGCAAATAGTTAAATTACCATTAATGATTTACCTTTGATAAGACATAAACATAAATTGATAAATTTCATTTCATTTTACAAATCGTAATTATTTAAGCGCCAATCTCTAATAGCTGTAAGTAGCTGTACTACAATTAAAATACTCCTATAAATATATCATTGAGGAAAGGATAGGAAGGGGGAGAGAGAGAGAGAGAGAGAAAGTAAAAGAATAAAAGTATAAATTAATGTATAAATATACTATAAAATCGATAATTAAGCTGGGATATTTTTTTTTGTTATTTAAAAGAAACGTTGAGTTAGATTTCTCGTATATAAATATATATATATATAAAATTAGGAGAATAAGAAAAATGTAAAAAGTTGCAAAATTGTCAAAAATAACGTCTATAAATATAATAATAATAATAATAATAATAATAATAATAATAATAATAATAATAATAATAATAATAATAATAAGGCATTATTCGAAAATTGAACGTGCATTTATAGGTAACTCTGTTTTCTGCGCACGAGAGCTCTCGAGAGCTCTGTGTGAGATAATATATTTATTCAAATAAAGATGAATTATGTGAATACGATTTAAACGAAAATAATGCTACTAGGTTCGCGATAATATTGTCGATAAATAAACATCTATGTATGTGTATATTATAAAGAGAGATATTAAGAAATGGATATAGTTATTGTATAGACGATATGACATATATAGCAAGTCAGAGGAGTATTCGTACGGTCTCCCTGTAAATTCCAAATAATTCGTATTTGCATATATCTATTGCATTTTGCGCGATGCAAAACTTCGATAGAAAAGTTGAATAATTCTAAATAATGTTTCTCTGTATAATAATTTAGAAATATTGGATTATAAGGAAATATCGATTGTTTTAAATTGATAGCGAGGATCGAACGAATACTTCCGAGACACTCTGTATTATAGATAGATACAGTTATATAAGATAGGCGTATTTACTATTATCATTGTGACTCCTATTGTCGTTAATATTGTCATTATTATCACTGCAGCGTTATTACAATAAGATATAGATTAAGATTATTACCAATAAGTATGATTATTGCTATGATTAAAGTAGGGTGCTTCGTGCAAATGCGATATTTCACAAAATAAATGCGCAAATCACGTATAACGCATATGAACGCATTCAAATATAAATAGATACACACACGCAGATAATATTGTATAATATACTAATGTTTTCTTTGGTCTTTTTAAACGCGACGAATCTTCAAAATGAACCACCACCCCTTCCTTTCGTAAACCGCTATAAAATGCATTTTTTCTCCTATCCGTTAATTCGAATGTAAAATGTATTTGTTAAGGGACTCGCGAAAGTGTATTTTGAAAAGCAATATTTTGATACAATTCGCATACACGCGTCGCGTCCCGATATTTTCTTGCAAAAATACTTGGCCGAGCAAGGTGTTGCCGTTGAATCTACGTAAACGGCTGAGAAAACAATATAATTCTCGATCGTTTAATGGCGTCCCTACAGCATACCATGTTTATTTTTTACGTTACACTGCAAATCGATCGAAAATTATTTTTTTTCTTCGTTTTTCTTCGGTAAAAAATAGAAATAATATAACATTCGTATGTCTAAATGGAGTGTTTGTCGACCTACGATAAGGTCGAACGATAAAATAGTACTCTTCTTTATTCTTTCATTCAATAGTAAAAATTGAAATGCAACTTTTGAAGAAGCGATACCTACGTGTGATATTATTTGTTTCTTTTATTCGATTATTTCGTTAGAAAAACATATTATAATGGTAGAAGTAAAAGATTTCATTTTACGGAATACGATTAATTCCTCTTTCATTTTCCGTGTCTACCTAACCATTTATTAACGCCTTTCGTGCTGACCCATTTGGTAGGTCGACCAGGAGTCGCCGAGAAACGTTGTTGCTGCGAAATGTTACTCCATCTCGACGGCAAGTATTTTCGCGAAAGGTAAGTATATGCACGAGAGAGAGAGAGTATATAGACGTATCCTAGCTGGTGCTAGGATAGCTTCGTCGGTCTCTGCGAAAGTATATTTATTGATTCACTCGCCGTGATATAAGCGTAATCGTAAATACGTTCGCGCGTTATGACATCGAGAGTGTTCGCGCGGTGCATCTCTCTTTCGAGTTTCGAAGAAACGTCCTTACGAGTCTTACGCGAGATTTATCCTACATTTAGTTTAACACAGAACTCGCTATTATAGTTATCTATCTAAGTTTATTGCTACGAGAAAACTAGAATAAACGATAAGAGTTTATTTTATATGCGGATTGCATTCGCATACTTTTAATAATAGCGTAATTACGTTATTTTTGTTTATTTCTTCTATCTTCGATTATTCTTACGTATGCAGGCCTTAGTTGTATAGCGAGTTATAAATGAAAAAGTTATAAATTCGTAAGAATATGTCTAGATGAATAAAGTATTTCGTTCGTTCGTTCGTTCGTTCGTTCGTTCGTTCGTTCGTTCATGCTTCGAAGGATTTCGCAGGGCTTCGACTATTGCTGTGCTTTTTGCTCGAGGCGAGATTTAAACGCATCTGCCGAAACACGTGTTTGGTATAATAGGAGGATTTAAAGAGTTCCAGGCTTCTTCCTAGGTTACAAAGATACAAACTTCTCTATGAATAGGTAGATGAAAAAACCCTTTTTCTAAAGTCTAGCGGTCAACCCGTTTCAACCCTTTACAATGTTCTATTATTTATTGTTTCGATTCTTACGCCTTTTCTTAACACATATTCCTATATATTATTAGAGAAAAAGGTATTTTTAAATTAGGTTTATTTATATTTGTTTGAATTTAAATTTGTCGATTGTTCGGTTGGTAAAGTTCGAATGTTGTAGTTTTTTTCATACGTAATTTTAAAACGTTAACGTTCTACCGAAAGTTAACAAATATTTTACAGTTTTGACCTGTAAGCACTCTCTCAAGTACGCAAATATAAATAACTCGCGATTTCTAATTATAACGCAGGCGCGTATTTATTATAGATATTCTTTTAAAGTATTTATAATACATGGTAGAGTCCTTCGGTTATTCGACAGAGGTTGAGAAAAGAAAAAAAGGATGCTTAAAATAAGATATCGGAATTCCTTCTAAACGATCTATGGTAGATTTAAATATTTAGGTTATATCCTACTATGCTAGATGAAATATAAATTGAATAGGCAACGCGTGAAACTGTAAACTTTTATAAATAAAATTTATTTTGAAACAAGTTTTTACGCGTTTTAAAGGAAAAATCTGAAAGAAAATTTGTGCGTCGGAGATATTATTTACTATATATATATATTTAGTTTCCCTCGCGGCTGTGCATTGTCGGTTGTTATGTCGTTCTCCCTCCGAAACCCCATAATCGTCCGTGGTCGTATTAGCGGTACTGTACAATCATTAATTCCAACCGAGAGAGTAGAAGAAAAAAAAGGGGCTTACTTAAACAAATATTTCTTTCCGCGAGATTAACGTACGCGTGTCTACGATGACGACATAGAGAAGAAGAAAAAAAAGAAGGAAAAGGAAGCGAGCCTTTCTCGTTTCTCTCCCTCGAAAAATGATCAAAAGAACTGAGAAAATAAATGAGAAATAATCAAGTTCCAACTGAAATTATTTCGGTTCCGGCATTTCTGTTGATCAATGATTGCACTGCTATTATTGGAATAACCAAATATAAGGATTTACCTAATTAGTTATTATAAGATAGAGTCAATTATTGTACCTATGGGGTGACCGAAATGAAAAATAAATGGATATTCAAATTTGCGAAGGAAAGTAACGAGAATTATTAAAGGTAGGAAAGAAGGAAAGCTCGTAACGCAATGGCGGACTTGGAAACTTACAATTAGGTTGGAGACAAAATGGTGGGAAAAGCTTGACGGGGAAACGGAAGTGAACGAGCAAAAGGAAAGAAAAGAATTGGAGGGGGTAGGGTAGACTAGAGGGGTGGAGTGTAGCCCGAGAGGGAAGGGAGCGAAAGAGCTGCTTCATCGTCGTCGTCTATTCGTTCAGGGGAGGAAGAGTGACAGGTGCACTGTTTCCCAGGCACCCGCGGCAAAACTGGGATCACGTTGGTGCTCAAAGAGAAAGAGAGAGAGAGAGAGAGAGAGAGAAATATAACTCTGCCACGCGTCTATGCTATGGTCTAACCAGAGAAACACCAAAATATTATAATAAAACAAGATGGATATATTATTCATTTATTTTCGACGGTATTTCGATTAATAACCATTCCTAACTCGATTTGGACATCGACGATCGTGCTAACGCCAAAAGTGGTATCCCCCACCGAAACGGGAATAGGATAAACAAGGTATAACGTGCTGCTTCAAATTGATAAACGTTCGATCGAATTTATTGCGTAGGATTAATTATTAGGAAAACTCGCATTTCAAATATAGTAATAATAATTCGCATTCGAGGATCCAATCGTTCTACGTATCCTTTTTTATATATACAAAAGTAAATTCATCGTATTCTACAGCAGTATTTAAATGCGTACTCTTCCCTGTTCTTTAATAATTATATAGATATATATATAATCAAAGTATTTTAGATAATATATACAATTCAAATTAGGAGAATCTATTAATATAATTATACGCAGGGTGTATCCGAACTAGACCGTAATTTTGTTTCATTCTGCAGAATAAAAATAAAATCGCGAATAGAATATTCGCATAGTTTAACGAGCTCGACCATTAAATATGTAGTTCCCAAAATGTAGTTAGTCGTTTGGATCTAGACGCTAGGTACGAACTTTCTTGATTATCTAATAAAAACAAACGATAAAAAGTATGAGCCGTACGCGTATACGTTGGTCGATTTTAAAGAGACAATAACATCGAGATCGCGTATCGTTCGAGAGAATTTCGCGTAGAACAAAAAACAGTGGACAATAGTTAGTAAAAAAATGGCTCGGTCGCGTTCGTCCGACTCGTGTAAAAGCTTTCGTTCGGTGCGATCGATAGCAGCAGCTTTTACTGGACGCGAAGCGTCCTTCTCTCCTTCTCCCATTCTCCAACACTGCGAAAATCGCTTCGAAGCGGTTTACCGGTGTAAATATTTTTCGAGCGAGGTATGCGTATGTGCGAAAAGCAAAACATTTGGCAAACTGTACAAATGACGGTTACCGTACAGAGTTTTTACTTCGGCGAAGCATTTTGCTAAGCAAATCGATGGAAAAAACGACGAGAAACTCGTCGATTATGCGATCTCGACGATATTTCCAAAATGATACGGGCCGATTTTTAAATATCTCTCGAGTAAAATCATTTTTGTAAATAAAAAAAATAATATTAAGAGACAAAAATTCTCCAATACGAGGTTTTTCTTAATCGTCGCAATGGTATTATTGCGGCATCGGGAGATGAATCTCAGGGCCATATCTATCCGTCGTTTAGTTTATTATTATCGACGACTAGTCGAATCATCTTTAGCAACATTACCGAAATAAAAATGAACGTCGTATAAATCATTCAATTTGGTCGCAAAGTATTATAAATATAAGCTTGGTACGAACCAGCGCTTTGATCAGAGCCAGGATAAACAGTGCACCGTTGACCAAACACGGTATTATATATGTTTAATTGTTCGCGCATGAATTTCATTTTCCCCAGTTACGCGTTTTACCTAGGTCGACGATAGTTTCTCTCCGATAATTACAAATTTAATTACTTTTGTAAGCTCTTCTTAAGCCTTCTTTGCGTAGCCTAACTTTAGATTGAAACATTTGGAATGTAAAAAATAATGTTTAGTTGTATATAAAAAAATGAAAGTCGTCGTCGTCGTCTTGTAGCAGGTTATATCGCGCGTTATGTTTACACGACTCCGCGAGACCCACTTTTCCGGAGGCCCCCAAAAATGTGTCTTCATTCTCAAGACGGGCCACCCGCAATGCGCGGGAACGCTACTGGCTTCGACTACCGGCCTGTTAGTTTACAAAATTACGGATGATAATGTAAGCATTTTTTTCACGTACTCGCCGCGTGTGGCTGAGAGTCGACGAAACGCCTTCGGGGCTAATTTTAGGGTGTTCAACCCCGATACGGTACGTCGCCCCACGATCATTCAACATTTTCACGAGTTTTAATATGAAATTAGAGCGAAACCTATCCATACGGAAGACGTCGAGAATGCATCCGTCGGAAAATGCACTCGCTACTTTATCAAATTTCTTTATTCCGCTCGACGAGCGACGAAAAACATCTTTTCACCCGGTTTCCAAAAGATCATCGCATCGATTCGGAAAACGTGTAAACTTATATAGACATAGGCGTGCTTCTATACTTACATACATATATAGGGTGTTCTACGTCCTACTCGATACATACAAATTTATTTGACCTCAAAGTATGCGATTTCATTTTTAATCGAAATATCAAAAATGGTTTTTCAAAGTATCGCGAGCTAAAACACGAGCTAAAACACGAATTACTCGGCTCGAAGAAAGAACGATTAAGCAAATAGAAATGTATCCGCAAGGTTTGCGAACACCCCATATATATATTTAGAGAAGGATTTTACGGTAAATCGAGTGAGCAGCCTCTAGCGTTGCTCCCCTTACGCAAACTCATTGTCCTCGAATGCCTCCTGTGGTGTCACGGTAGAACGGCAATGCAGGTCGTTCTATCTTCAAAATGGTATTACCGGTGAAGTAATAATGGCTCAATCGGCCCGTCCTTGATGTGGCTTAGCTCCTTCCCTTTTCTTCGACCTGCGCACACACGCACGCATAAATATACGATTGGGATGCTCAGTTGATGAAACCCGTAGTATAAGTAATCAAAGAAAAGATTCTCTCAATAGACTGGCAAATGTTCGTCTATCCATTAAGACGATACACGAAAAAAGGGATTATACTATACGTATTTGCGTTGTAAATGTGCAGTTACACGGAAATAAATAAATTCCAAAGGTAAGAAATTCGCTGAAAGGCATGTCCTCTATAATTCTATAATAGTACTATGTTCGTTTTCAATTATGTTTGGCTCTTTAGCTCACGCGTCAGATCGATCCACGCGATGTTCTTCGTTCGCGATCGAAGACAGTTCGGTTACACGATTGCGCAGGTGCAATTCCCTTATTATTCTACGGGGCATATACGTATTATATACTTATCACATGCATACTATGCCCTGTTTAACTAGTCATAACACATTCCGACCATTATATCGTACCTTATATCGATCGTTCGGTTATGCTTTACGATAAGAAATGAGAAATGAACAATTTCTACCCGCACGAATTTTCTTATACCAGTTTAATAGTTTAATATACCATAGACATAAATTATAATAATACGTTTGAAAGGATTAGAATGGAATGAAAGTTGTTAAGTCTACTATTTAATTAAAAAAAATCAAATACGGGATATTTCGCGTTCGTCTCTTCTTTCAGTTTCGTTATCGTCGATAGAAGGATACATTATACTCGGTCGAAAGTTTTGTCAGTGATTTAATATTTTTCTTGTTATGAGTATAAGCGACTCGGTTTGTTCTGAAAACAGCGGCCAACGTAAATCCGTAGAAAAGCACCTGCACGTCGGGATCCTTTCACGCGCATCGCAAAAAGGATGCGTACTGGTATTTTGCGCGGTTATTCCTTCCCACCCCCTCTCATTTTCCATACTATTATTCAATTTTATTAATGTATCAGAGCGATCGTAGTCGCGTTCTTCCAACGGTGTTCTCGGTTTACGATAAAATTTCAATCGTCGTATTATTCGGACCAATTCCCGAGACAACGATCCATCGGAAAAACAAGAGGGAGGAATTAAAAGGGAAAGAGGTAAAGTTGTATGTTCCGTTCGAGTGCCAGATATACCCGCTAACCGAGCGATGCGTACTGAGAATATTTTGTCAATCGTCAAGGATGCTCGTTAGTGGCATCCGTCAGAGAAAACGAACACACCAGACGAGACGCGACGTACGCGGAACGAACGAAGCGTCTTGACTTCTCGAAATAATCCTATGCGCTTACAGAATGCCTACGCATTTTTTTCTCTCGCTTTCGTTTTGTCTCCCCTCTCTTTCGATCTGGACGGAAACCGGCTACGATCCGCGTATCTCGATCCTGTTTCCTTCTAAAATATATAAATGTAATATTATATAGAAGGGGTAGAAATTTTCGTCACGATTCTCTCTCGCTTACCGAATAAACCCAACCGAAGAGCGTATTTCATAAATTCGACGTAACGCATATGCACGGATGTATTTGTATCTATTTTCAGAATGAGAAGGCAGGAAATAAAATTCTTCTTCTCGTCCGATGACTGTGCTTCGAGCTCGAGAGAGCGTAGGTGAAAAAAGGGCGAAATTGGAATCTTTATAGAGCATACAAAGGTTCGTAATTCTTTTCAATTACCAGCTCATTAGAATGCACGAAGACATAATATAGGTAGGAGGGTTGATGCGTGACGAGGCGAATTCTTATAAGATGACGACTACCGTGGGGGGGGGGGAATAAAAAACGATTTGTCACGAGATATCGTACGTTAGTTTCGTACGATTGATCGGAAGTCGAGAAAAAAAATACAACGTTTAATGAAATTTCTAGGGGGTTACGGTAATTGTCATTGATTTGGGAAACGTAAAAAAGCAATTTTGCGAAGATTAGGTCGTTCGTCGCGGACTTCTAGTCGCCTTCTTGGCTGGGAATCGAAAATGTAACGGCATCTTGTTGATGCTGGCAGTGGTCTATGTTGATTCAAAGCGACGCACCGACGCGTGTTGGTTATTAGGAGCGCACTTGCGACGATGCGCGCGGCCTTTCCAAGTGCCGATACGAGTTTGAGGAAGCATCCAAACACGAGGAATCATCGATATTAGTCGGATCAACGTCCGAAGGAACCTTGACGCGCTTCGACTCGAGGTCGATAAACAGTATGTCGCGTCCTTCGACGCGTTATCGGCCGTCAACTTCCATTTTTTCGATTCGACGCTAAATTTAGACATATCATCGATATAATAAATGCTAATTCGTACAATCCGTACGATCTCGTACGAGTCGTTAAACGCTTCCGCCTCGATACGTTTTAAAACGGGCTTGAATACCTTGTCGAGTTTTCTTTATTTTCTGTATTCTTAATTAATTCATTCTTATCGGCGCTTTGTTTTATCGACGATCGTTGGAAAACGTATGCCAATGATACAAAATTGTTTGTACAACGATAAGGAATAATATACATTGTACTTTCGATAACAATGAGATTTCGTACGGAACGGTTGCTTATGTAGGTGCGACAACAATGCGCGTCGGAATGAGTCAGACAAAATTCCTAATTTTATGTTAATTTTAAATTGAAAAGAGAACAAACAAAAGGATCGTACGGAAAAGAAAAAGGAATAATAATCCGTCCGATATGTGCCGTAATAAATGTTCCTTAGGGAAAATAAATCCGTGGCAAACGAGTCCCCGAGAAAAATATGTATCGGCTTAAAGATCGGAGAGAGCAACCCGAATCGCTTCGTGTGCGGTCAGTCAAAAGACGCGCATCCTTTAACAAAGAGTAAATCGAAAATTGTTTTCATCCGGCGACGTTTGGCGATTCTCGTTGGTCGGTTGGCGGGTGGGTTGCCGCCAATAATAGAGCGAGAAAAAAATGCTCATTGGGCGTCGTCGTGGATCGTTTGAAAGCGATGGTAATGGGGCTTGAAAGCTCCCGGGCTACGAGCTAAAAGAAGCAAAAAGAGGACGGAAGAAAGCGAGCGGAGAGACAAGAGACACTCGTTCTCCGAGGCGTTGAACCGTTTGATAGGGTAGAGAGGTAGGCAGGGAGAGAGAGAGTAGACGATGCGAAAAGAGGAAACGGAAGACGTTTCAATCTTTTCGCTCCTTTCATCCTAAAACGTTTCTACTGTCAAGGGGAAAACGTACGAGTTCGGCGTTCGTTTTGTAAATCACGTTCCTTCCTCGCGCGAAATCGATCGCTCGTGATCGATCGACGATCTCCGTGCCGATCGAAAAAGGCTCCCGATATCTTCTTCTCTTCTCTCGGATCGAGAATTACTACGCACCGAGTTCCTTTTGTTAATCCGAGTCGGCAGCACGTCGCATCGATGCGCGAAAGAACAAACGTTTTAAATTGGCTGGATCGTCGAGCGATATCTAATTAGATCTTCGCTCGAATTAAGCGACTTTCTTCCTTCCATCTTCTCGCTGCATTGTTTACTCTTTCTCTCCCTCCCCCTTTCTCGCAAGATCTTTCAAAAGGGGATCTCGAAGGAGAACGGCGAGTCATTCTCGTACGTATCGAGAAAGAAATTTCTCGACTCTCGACAGGATATGTCGTCTCCGGTCAGCGGGGTGACGCAGCAATACGCCAGTCCAATGCTCGCGGAGAGAAACGCATTTTTATTCCGGCCCGAGATCCATCTATCCGTTTGTCTATCATTCTCTCTTTCTTACTTGGAGTTTCCATTGAGCTCGAGTCGACTCGTTCGAGGACTCGGACGAACGGCTGGAATTGAAAACCAAGAGAGAAGAGAGAAGGACTCCGGTTGGAGAGTCGACTGCTGCTGCTGCTGCTGCTGTTGCGGGCTTTCATTCATGACGCGATTCGAGTGGAAGTCTTGAACGTCGAAGTGGACCGTATGGTATTTCGTTTCTCTTCGTATCTCTTCCTCGTCTTTTTTTTCTTCTTCTCTGCCGTCGGGTATAGCTTCCTTCTCATTCCGCAAGCCTACTTCGAATTACGAGTGCTACCTTCGTCTCGATGCGACGACTCGGCGGACAGCCTTCTTGCTTATAATACAAATAATCGATAGAATACGTACGCGCGATGCTTTCGAATCTTCAAACCCTTTTTTTTTTTTTTATACCACGGTTTGTCCAAAATTCTACGCGGCGTAGAATATTTCCAATGACAGACGATAGATATATATATTCTCGTATAATTTTGATCGAGAGTTATTGGCGTCCGTACGAAGTTAGGGTTCGTAGAAAAGGGTTGTTATTTTTTTGTTGTTTTTTTTGTCAAGGCAACTAGACGGCTTGGCACCTCGACGCAGGCCTCCCGTGTTATTCGCGGCGCGATTTGCCCTTCGACGTGCCTCGATCGAGCAATCGCTCGTTCAAATGTCGCTGATTTATCGATTGTTTGTTTTCTCGCTGCGTACGCCAGACGACCCGCACCAGAAGGAACCCTGACGAACGAACGATTTACGAGGGAGACGTTAATCGCGAAATGTTACGCTAGGTCCTAACCAAATTTCCGCCAACCTGACAAATGAGAAAAGTCTTTTTTCATCGACGGCCGTGGTTCTCAAATCGCGCGCAATCTCGAGAGTTGCATCGAGAGGGAGAGAAGAAGTAGAGGAAGAAAGGACGAAGAAGAAGGAAAAAAGAAAACGACGAAGACGCGAGAGGGTAGGAGCGGATAGCAAGAAGAAGCACGTTTCGGCACCTTGTTTACTTTGGCTCGAAGCTCCGTTTAGGTGGCAGTAAGGATGGAAATATCGGCCGCTAAAATAATTCGACGACAAAGAGCACGACGACGGCAGGCGGGAAGGAAGGAACGAACGAACGAACGAACGAACGAACGAATACTTGCGAGACCAATTTTCTTATCAGTTATGTCCAAATATTGTATCGAAAGAAAATATTGATCGTTGCGCAAGTGAAACCATTTCTATCGAATATTGACGAAAAAGAAGATAAGAAAGATCCACGGAGAGAAAAGAATATCCCGGAATGTGGGAAAAATGATCGAAGGTGGTCGGAGGTCGAATGGAGAAAAGCGCATCTCGATATTGGAGATATATGGACCCATTCACCTGTCAACCATCTACTTCCTCCTCTTCAACGATGCCACCTTGGCAACGTAAACGTACAGCCAGGAACAGAAGTAACCATGGCATAGTTCTAAGCCGCAACGCAGTCGCGCCTACCAAAACATCATCGAGCATCCTCTTCCATTTGACTCGTCATTCATCGCCGGTGAAACAGCTTAATATAATCCTATTTAAGGAGAGCTGCATTGTGCGTCGCTCCGTCACTCTGGAACGTGACCAAAATTATTTACTCGTTTATTACAAAGCTGATGCACCGTTCACAAAAAAACACTTTCTCTCTTCCTTATTTTTGTTTTTTTCCATTGATCGTCTTTTGTCGTTTAATAACGGTAACCGTTTCTTCGGATTTCGATTCGTCTCGATCACGAATTATAGAAAAGAAAATCTTAAGCGTCGGTACTTTTGTGTAATCGAACATGTAGCCGAATTTTATCCGAGTATTTGTAATTCCTTGTTGAGAAAACTTATGAAAAATACAAATATAATATATTTTGTTTATATATAAAACTGCGCATTTTATACGCTTTCCTCCTTAGGGAGTACGACCTATTATATATTCTTTCTTTTTATTCGGGACTGAAAACTAATATTTTTCCAAGCAAAACGAAATAACTGTGAAACCGATATAGATATTACGGACAAACGAAAATAAACATAACTGTTCGAACAAAGAACGGTAAATAATAATAATAATAATAATAATAATAATAATAATAATAATAATTTAAAATGCCGCCTCTATATACATTGTAATATTTTACAAAAATATGTACTCCGTATTGTACTAAAAGTGTAGCACATCGTACGTTACGAATACTAATCGGTTGCTGCAAGTCACATATATATATATATATATATATATATTTATAATATGTTTCGCGATTAGATAGAAAGATCTTGGGATATTTCATTATCTCGTATGCACGGTTTCGAGTTTACACTTAAATCCGAGCATAGGTTTGCTATGTTAGATGGGCCAACGTAAGCAAACCTCTCGAGACGAGGCACATGTGGCCAACAATGGACCAAATAGTATGGAAGGTTACACGTGTAACGTAAGATAAGGGCCGGAACCGGATGCCAACGGTCCGAGACAAAGCTTTACTGCAGATGACTCGAACTTTCAAAGGAATCAACACGAAAAATACCCACAAAGATCTTTTTTCCTTTTTCTCGAACTTTCAACGAAACGTAAAATGACAAGGGTTGTGACACTGCGGAGAAAAGAAACCTATAACTTTGAAATACCTCCCACCTCGAAAAATTTTCATCCAATCATTTCGCTTATTGGTATATTCTTTCACCATTTCTTTATTTCTCTCTCGTTCTCTTTTCCTATTTATCTATCCATCTCTCGTTTGTCCGACAGTCGAATCTTTATTCGGAAATAAGTACTTGCCACGCATACACTTATGCGCTCGCACAAAGGAATCGTTTTTCGAGTTTAGTAGCTTCTGGTAAATCCACAATCGTACCTTTGTTCGCCAATGAACAAAAAGTTTCACGAACGAAATTAATATTTTCTTTTTTTCTTTTGGCACTATTAATATTACGGGAATTATCGAAATGAATTTTGCGATCTGATCGTCGTTCCAAATAATCGTATCGTCGTTTATCATAGGAAAAACTCTGATTGATATTAAAACGGTTTATATTTATTTTCTTTAAGGATAGATAAATATAACATTCCTATGAAAATGTTTTACCTTCTTTATTTTCGTAGAAAAAAGGAAGCTTGTTGTGTTATACTACTTTTTGACCTGAAAAAAAAAACGAGCCTCGAGGTCGAAGGTTTATCCAAAGTTATTATATGAAAAAGGAATAGTTTAGTTTTGTAAATGTTTCCATCCGATTATATTTCCTTTTGTAAAAATTCAAATTCAATTTCCCAGCTTTCAGAAATAACGTTGTTACTTTTAATTATGGGCCGTTACAAATTTCAAATGTCAAAGGAAAAGCTTCCTTTTCTGTCAAACGGAAATTGAAATAAAATCAAACTGGATAGAACCATCGGTAAAACCCATAGTGATCTTTCGGATTAGCATAGTCCTCGATGACGGCAGGAGAAAAGGACCTGCACAAAAGGTGACTCGCAAAGACCACCCGTTGCGCTCCTTCGGGCACTAACGTCGTGTCAAAACATATTTATCCCTTTTTCGAGAGAGGGACGGACAAACGATTTTGCAAAAACCCAGGCATGCGACTTTTTCATCGATGATTTGCATAAAAAGAGATCGAACGCGCTCGGAATGCGTCGATTTCCTTCGAGGTATTAACTAATAGGTAAGACACTTGTTATATTTATCGATCCTCCGAGAAAATAAATATAAATTTGTGTAAGTAATTTATAGGAAAGTCCATTAAAAGGGGTTAATCGATATTCATTTGAAAAAATGAGTAATTTGATCTATTTGAAAAATGTCGGAGGAAGAGAAGAAGCACGTGCAGAGGCGTGAACTCGCGGGAAGGCAGGAAGCCGGGAAGCCAGGGAAGACGGCAAAGAAACCCCGGTGAATGTACACATCAAAGGGAAGCGACAACGGATATGCGTAAACTTCTACACCGCGAATGCCCAAAATCATCCGGGTGTAGGAGAGAGAGAGAGAGAGAGAGTCCGCGGTTAACCTCGGCCTTCTTCTCGAGAAAACTCATCAAAGAACCGTGGACAGATAAATGTAAGCGAGCGTTTAGCGCGAAGCCTTCGCTAATTTTAATTGCCCCTTGATTTACGTCTCAATATTCATCCGAGAACTCTCCTTGTCCTTTCGCTCCAAATTTTATTTTACTTTTCGCGCGTAACATTTATCCTACGAATTTACGATCAGTTTTTTACGAAGCGCACCGTGGTCTATATTTATGATTAACCCTTTGGATGAAGTTTAACGTATCGGGGTGCCACCTAAAACTACTTTCGACTAACTAAACAAACTGGAACATTAGTTCTACTTGTCAACGGTTTCTTTCGAAAAAACGTCCAAGGTAAAATGTCTCGAGTTTTCAACGATATCGAAGGGGGGAATAAAGAAAAAGAACAGCGAGTTGACCCGGTCTCCAATATTCCCTATACCCCGGGCCTTTGCTTTCATACAAAACAAAGAAACCCCCATCCGGTATGGACGATACTCGCTTTCCTTTTTTTCAAAATACAACCTACATTTCTGCTTTCTTCTACAAACGATGCAAATATTCCAAGGTAAATTTTTCATTTCGATACTACGAAAAGTATTCTCGTTCGCTACGTTCTCTAATGGTAGTTTTTTGGTAGACGGCATGGCACCGATGCATCTTCTTCTATCTCTTTTCGTGGCAATAAGGAAGTGGGCCCGCTGCTAAGAAAACATCGAGCCGCCAATATCGAGAGCAGGGCCCGTCGAGTGCCTGAAAAAACACCGAATCGGAATACGACTTGGTCCGATGTCCAAAAGAAGAAGAGAAAGAACGAATGGAAGGAAACCGGGAGTCGATTTGTCGTAGTTGTCTATCAAAATCTTGTCTCGTTTGTTAAACATTTTTCAATGATTAATCAACATTTGTATAACGTAAAATATTTACAAATACTAACCCCGCACGAAACTGAAATAAAATTTCATTTTATTCTAGCGCGAACAGGAAGGAATGTAAAAGGAGACAACGGGGGCGTTGGTCCTTTTCCTTTTCCTTAAGAGACTTTCGTACCCAGACAGCGTGGCACCACTGCCGAAAAAGAGCTCCCCGAACGCGTCGACACTGGGCGGTGACCGAGTAATTAATGTTTCGACGAAAGACAGTAGCAATTAACGCGAAAGCCGTTTCCTCCCAGACGATGTGATTCCTCAGACCTTGCGAAAGGAACCTCGACCGACCAATTATTTCTACGTCGGAATAATATTATCCATAACAATTTTCTAACAACGTTCTAATTGGAATTTTCAAATCAAATTCGATGCGGTTAACCGACGTATTGAAAACTATAGAACGTATAGAAAAGTATACAAAAGAACGAATAGGACCCCTGAATGTCTAAAGGGACGCAATGGTCGAGCATTAATAGCCAACTTTTTTATTCCTAAAGATCCTGCTGATCTTTTTCAAATCACCTTTATATTCGATATTAAAGGTAATTCAAATATAAAGACGGAAGGATACTCATTTAAAAAGGGTCGACAACTGATCTATTTTAAGTTCTTCCAGATGACCGATTCCTTCGACAGCTATTCGACTGGGTCTTCTGAGGCCTTTTTTCCCGTTTTTCCGAGATTTTTATTTTTTTATTTTTTAATAATCAGTCAAAATGAATGCGGATAATTTTGAAATATATATAACGCTCAAAGAATTATATAATAAAAATATTCAATATAGGATAATACTTTCTCCTTGCCGAAAATGAGAGAAATCGAAAAGTATCCTTTTAAAGTATATATTATACTCATAGACGTAGTTTCTTTGTAGGTCTTTCGAGTGGCGTACCGATACTCTCGAAAGATCCCTCCCTTCTACTCGAGCACTAATGCACTCGAAAATCAAATATTTCGTTTCATCGCTATGCCATGCGTACTCGTATATTACACATTTTATTACCCTGGCTGTGCCGGGGGTGGAAGTATAGGTAATAATATAAAGCTTTGCTTATTTTACACTTTTTCAAACCTATCATTTTTGAAGCCCTAAGAGGGTCGTCGACTCTTCTACAAGAGTTGTCGCAATTTTTCTACCATTTCGAAGTTGCAGCGATAAATAAAATTGATCGATTCCAATGTTTGTTAGGAAAAAATATTCTCTCGCGCATAGTACTTAAATATCTCGATATCTAATATGTATTTACTTATATATATACGCATACGTTCGAATATAAGATGTATACGTGTACATGCAGAGAAGTCCCGTACAGTTTACTATGAACGTGGCTATCCAAACTACCTGTTGTATCAAGGTCATGCGGAAGATTCAATATTGATTCAGAAAATATACGAAATCCATCGAGGAACAGGCCGGGACATGGGGGACGGGGGTTGACGGAACAATGTTTTTATTTAGTCTGAAATTATATAGAGCATTAAGGGATCGACGAAACATCGTGCGCAAAAAATCCTATAAAGTCAATGATAATGCTATGTTAATTGTTACATATTTTGTAAAATACTTTCCATCGATTTTTTTCAACTTTATTTTCTTTATTTTTATTCTACCATATTATATAATTAATATATAGACGAAATTCGTTGTATTTATTTTCAGTTATGGTGGATTTTGTTTTACGCCAACTCTTCGAATCAACTTATACAAGCTTATTTAATTACTTTCGAGTTTATTTGAACTGCCCCTCATAAATTTTCCATTCTTTGATTACAAACATTGATTTAAAATTTCGTTTTGGAACAAGTGCTGACCTCTGTTGGCAAAAGCATACTCGAAAAATGTTTCCTACCATACCGACAAAAAGATTACCGACGGATTCCGTAGTTACCATCAAATGAATCTGTATACGACTACATAAATTCTTACCTTATGTCGGTAACACATTTGATATTTAAATATCTCGCGATCTTTATATTTTGCGATATATTATTAAAGATTATATTATATCTTTAATTATTAATTTAATAATCGTTGAGATGATAATATTCATAGAATATAAAAATAATTTTCATTGAATACTTAAAATTTTATGAATATTTATATGTTTGTATATATTGAACAAATGTAAAAAAACAAAAACAAATTTGAAAAAGTATACTCTTGTACTTTGATATTAATTGGATCTAAAAGCTTCGTACTTTGATTATATATTTTAGATACAAAGTAATGAATTTTCGAGCCTTTATCTCCGACGTAATAATTTGAGCCTCCTGTTATACCTATCGTCTATCATACATTTGTTAAATCTATTAAATATAAGATAAGAGAATAGACAATAAATACGTGCAATCGCAATGAAAAACAAGAAAAGATACTTTTTTTCGGTATCGGCTTCCCACTGGATAGTCAAACAGATGGTTCACGTCCGAAAGCTCGTAACGATACTCCGACTTATAAACAACGAGAAGAACGAAGAACAAGTATTGACCATCATTAAGAAGAAAATTCGGCATTCGTAGGAATAGGAAAAGTGGACAAAAGATTTTCATCGATGATTCGAACCAGAGGTGGGAGAAAGAGTTAAGATTTATAACTTCCGGTTCATTGAGAAAAGTTCCTGGAAGATGGCGTTTGCTTTGCACGAGTACGGCACAACCAGAGAAAAGTAATGTGCACGTTTCGTTTTAATGACATCAACGTAATTCTCTGATATCTTATCGAAATAATATGGACGATAAATAATAATTAGAAGAAATTATTTCGACAAATATTTTGATCGCGCGTATAAACAAATAAATAGATGAATCGATCTTATATCGTATTCCATGTCCATTGCAATTTTCTATAAGTAATAATAAGAATGACAAAAAATATGTATATAAATCGCGTTAACATTTGTATTATTAACGAATTGCAATGCAAGCTACCGTAGGTGCGTATGCTCGTTCCTCGTTCTATTCCGGTAGGACGAGCTTTTAACAAACGATCGTTAATATTTAACGACGTCGTTAATTCTCAAGGGAGCAAGATGGCCGCAGCTGTAATGTTCTCAATTTTATCCAAGATGAAATCAGCGCAAGCGCATCCTATCTTTATTAGAGAGATCTAATTACAATATTTTTCTTCGTAAACTGTTGCGATATAATATTTTAAAAAAGGTTTACAATTTTAAATACTAGGTTTAGATCTATATTTTCTATTATCAGTATCTATGCACTTATAGGAGAATCATTTCTTACGATGTTATAATATTATATTTTCGCGTATAATTTTCATCGTAAAATTATTATTTTTTCTTTCGAGTAATTATATAATTCGTTAAGTTTTTACTCGTTAAATGAGAGAAGTAGTTCAAGGTCGATCTTAAAGAGCCGGAAAGCTCTCCCATTACAATTGTATCGCGATAGAGACTTTGATTGGAATAAAATATGATATATCCGAGTGGATTATATTGCAAGGAATTGTTTTTCTTTGTTGGTAGAAAGAAAAAACATAGGGCAAAGAATGTCGTAAGGCATGCGGGATGAAATCTCGAAGAGGTCGTGTCGCGAGCAACCCCCTACGGTAGTCCAAATCTAAACACTAAAACACTGGATTAAGTGGGGTACATACGTTGTATAAACATCTTGGCTCCACGGGGGTAGGCAACACTGGATAGCGAACAATTTCAAAATGGGTGGACCTTTCGTAGAGATGACATTTTAGAAATTTTCATTCGATGTCAATTCTATCAAAGTAGCAAGAGCATTCCGCTATGCTGCTCTTGTATATAATTAGAAAAAACTTATAGACAAAAATACATCTACTCGATGAAATAGCTACGAAAAGAAGCTTCGCTGTATCTCGTAACTGTCCTTAACGATCAAACAATTTCAAAACAAATTTCCTCGAAAATTGGCAAACTTTTCGAATTTTGCAAAGAAGCGAAAAATAGGAACTTTTGACGAGGATTCGCGTTAACGTTGAAGAAGAAGCAGAAGAAGAAGAAGAAGAAGAAGAAGAAGAACTTACTTGCTTTCCGAAATAGCAGCATGAGCGGATAAACATGTCTTATTTTGAGAGCTGCTAGGGCAATTCTCTCTCTTTCTCCTTCTCTATCTACCCCTTCTCTGTTCTCTTTCCCATTCACACGATTTCTTTCCTATGGATTTTAGCTAGGATTTTACGGGAAGGAAATACTATCCAGAAGCCGGCGAGCATTACCGATAAATTGCAGGGAATGATGGAAAATCACGAGGATTTATGATTCGATTCGTTATAACCGTCGTGTTATTCGTATCGATCGAATCGATAGATCGATAGGCGTTCGACGCACTTATCCATAACGAATGCTCGATAAAGACATTAAATTGGTTTATTTGAAAAAATAAAACGCACCCTTAAAGGAGCCTAAAATACTGTTTCACCCGTGGCGGATGTAGGTTCGGAGCGTAGGTTCGGAGCGTAGGTTCGGAGCGTAGGGTTCGTAAGGCGCAGCCACGATCAGCGGTATAAAATTACGGTATCGTGTAAACAGAATATCTCGTCGGCACGTCTGATGGCCGCTTGGGTGGCCGTCAGGCTTTCACGTGTTCTCCACAAGCATCGGGACTACGGTTACGTCGAGTCGCGGTCTTCCCTTTTCTTCGCGATCCGTTAGTTGGATAACGTCAAATGGAAACGATACTAACTTTTACCGAGCACGAGTCGAGCTACATTTCAAAAAACACATTTTTTGCCACGTCGCCTTGCCAACGAATGAACAATTACCTAGGTAAGTTTAGTTCACACACACAGCTTTCTTTTCAATGTTTCTACAATCATTCTACAAACTTTAATCCGAATAACGCACGCCTAGATAGTTTTGATTTTGATTATAATTTTCAAGAGGGTAACATTCGTCCTGTTCTTTTTTCTTTTTTTTTCAAATGAAAACAAAATATAAAATATTAGACATTTCTCAAGGATTTGTCTTCCTCGGAGAGAATTTATGAGACAAATGGATATTAGAAGTTTCCCTCTGCCAAGAGGGCTCTTGAGAGAAAAAGTCGAGGTAGTAAACTGAGGCAACGGGAGCATTTAAAGGAAGAAAAAATAGAAAAAAATACGGGGATGGATAGAGTCACGAGCATTCCACTTTCAACCCTTAAGCCACGAGGCCTATTACCCAATTTCCTAGGCGACAAATCAAAACAAGTGTCCTCTTGCAGGAAAGATACTCGACGATGCGTGTGTCTCTTCGCTGGGAAGAAGGAACCATCCGAACAAGGAAAAACGACGAAAATTCCTCTTCGCTATATCGGTCCATGCGATGCGCATTTCGTCTATTCGCTTGGAAGCTTTTACAGCTATATATTAATGATCAATTCTTTAGTCCCTCGATAGTCTAAACAATTGTTTGGAAGATGAAATGAAGAATTTCTTGTGATCTATTAAAGATCGTGCTCGTTACGCGGGGGTGCGCGTCTATATACCTAAATGCGCGAGTAGAGAGGGAAAAATAAGATGGCTGTGTCGCATCTCTTTCAGCGGATAGATCGTAAAGCAAACAAACTTTCGGGGAATACATGGTCGAATGGCGTACGTTGTCCTCCAGGAAATGGAGGATGACATTAAACTATACCTAAGTTTTCTTCACCATATTACAAATCTTCTTTCATTTAATCGTATTCGCTTTTGAAATAATTCATTAACTATAAATAAACTTTATTAACTGATTATGATATATAATCGATCTTAGATAAAAAATTACATTTTCAACGGGTAGAATTATATGGTACTGATTTAAATAATAAATAAAACAATTTAGAGACAATAATATAAAATAGTAATAAAGTTAAATGAAAAAAAGACGATATCATTTGATCCAAAATATAAATGAAAAATGTTCAATTCAAATGATTCGACCGGGACGTTAATTTCGTTGAAGCGATATTGCCACGACTTTTTATTAGTGTCTCGTTACTTTTATTCTAATCTTTCCTTCGTGACCCATCGACAGACTAATTTTCCGACAATGAGATTAGATCATAGAAATTCGTCGAGACGAGGATCAAGTGTCTCAAGGATGGTAATAAAATGGAGTGCACCGATGAATAAACGTATGGGATGTGATTTTTTGTATAGCCGGTCATTCGACACCTCGTCACGCGCCAAGACGCATAAACATCGTATCGATTTAACTGTCCTGCTCGATAAAGCATATTACGGTTGGAACGTGTGCAAGATAAGCTATCGGTTCAAAGGACATCGTTTTCCGATTAATCCTTCGAAGAATAAAATATACTGGCTTTTTGTAGTACGCCTCGATCTTATCTAATGTTTCTAAATAATATCCAAATAATATCATCTCGATATGAGCCGCAACAAGTGTTGTCCAAACGACGATACTTTATTCTTGCTAATTATTTTTACGGTAGTCAGTAATGACATATGACTGACATATGACCGGCATACATTGCGCGTATGGCCGTGCAATGAAAAATTAAACTTTCCGAAATGTACAATTCCAGATCGTAGAATGTTTTTTCGTCCATTCATAGGAGAGATTTTTAGTAATTATATCCGATATAAACTTATGCAAAGAACGATTCATTCGAAATCCAAATATATACGAATATAATAATGATTCGATATTACCGAGTAGCCACTTTCTTTAATATCAGTATCATAGCCAAGTAAGTGTCCTCCTACGAGGGTATATAACTAAAATGGGTGTTTCGAGAAGTGGGCGGTGCCAAGCGTCTCGTTGGTTAACGTGCCGGCCAACTGTTACTCGTCTCTCTAATTTCTCCTATGATACATATTATCACGAATAAGAATATTAAAAATTGGAAGATTTATTTTTTCTTCGTCAAAATTGTCCCGATAATCTTAACTTTGATTTAATTCTATCTGTTGTAGGTATTTCCGACAGAGAGACATGGACATTGATTTGTCGTTTGATCTCGTTCGACTACAAATTGGATTACACTAAGTTCAATTGACAATGAAAGTTTCTAATGACTTTTCTAAAAATAAGAAAAAAAGAAAAATGTCAAAACTTTTGCCAGTTATCTAGGCGTAAATAGGAAATCGTAGGTATCTCATAAATGGCATTATACTACGAGACGCGAAATTTCCCGATAATCCATTCGCGCGAATGCGAATAAAATAGGAGCAAAATAAAATGCAGAAAGAAAGAAAGAAGGGAAAGGAAAGTAAAGTTCATCATCGATGTCTATGGTAAAAGTTGTTGCCGTCAGACATGACGCGAAGAAGAAATACCATTTGCTGATTCGTCGAGAGTGGGAACAGCTCGACCAATCGATTTGAGAAATACCCACGCTCCTCCACGCTCCTCCACGCCTCCAAATAGGAAAGAAGACTATAGCTCTTGAGAAGGCCGGAAATCCAGTCGCTCGAAAACACAATAATGTTCCACATCATCGCGTTGGATAGTGGATCGATCGGTTGCGTCCTTTAACCGGGAAATTTAATCGTGCGGATTAAATGAAAACAAAAATATTCGAGGATAAAATCGAATAATCCAATTGTGCTGAAATAAATAAAAAAAGAAAGTATTTGTGAGACAGGGCGAATCATCTAACGTTAACTGTTATGTTTTGGTTTGGTATCGCGAGTCGGAGGAAGAATTAGGGAAAATGTTCGACTCGAGTTAGTGAGGATTGCGATAAGATTCGATGGATCAAAGCATGATAGTGACGTCGTTGCCGCGAGGAGGATCTCTCTCGGAGATCAGCCGGAGACAACATACGACGACGACGACGACGGCGACGACGATGAAAAACGAGTCGGAAAGTAGCAACGTTCATATGCACGGGCAAGAAACGCAGTCGCAGTCGCAATCGCAGTCGCAATCGCAGTCACAGTCCGTCGGACAGGCAAGTTCGACGTTAATGGGTGCTCGTACGAGTTTGGGATTGCACGGGAATCTTTCGCAGAATCAAAACATGGAACAAATAATGTGCAATCCGTCGAACACGGAAGTGACCCGTAAGCCTGGTGCGCGTCGTCAAGAGAAGCCGCCTTATTCGTACATCGCTTTGATCGTTATGGCGATACAATCGAGCCCGGGGAAGAGACTGACGCTCTCGGAAATTTATTCCTTTCTTCAACAACGCTTCCCATTCTTTCGCGGCGCGTACCAAGGCTGGAAAAACTCGGTTCGACATAATCTTAGCTTGAACGAGTGTTTCATTAAATTACCGAAAGGTCTTGGTAGGCCTGGAAAAGGTCATTATTGGACCATCGATCCTTCGACCGAATATATGTTCGAGGAGGGTAGCTTTCGTCGTCGGCCACGGGGATTTCGTCGCAAAGGACAAGCCTTGAAGGCTCAATATCCTCAATATTTTTCCGCGGGTGGACCGGTAGGAGTTCAAGCTGGCTACGACAATTTAGCAGCGTCCGGCGGCATGGATTACGCTAATGGTTATCAAAATCAATATCAGAATTATCAGGAATACGCGATGTATGGGCCAGCGGCAGCTGTTTCCGCGGATTGGAGCTATCCCGAGTCGAGTTACAAAACTCCTCCCATAGCCGAAGTCACCTATAAAACCACCGAGGTCACTTATAAAACCGGGGAACCTTCGTCCGTTTATCGTAACGGCGAATTGGTTACGTTTAAGAGCGAGCCCGGTTACGGTACCGGTAGAAATCAGGATCAATTGAGCACCGTGGCCGCCGCCGCCGCTGCCGCCGCTTACAGACCGATCGACGGATTTCAACTCAAGGACCACCATCCTCAGCATCAGGAAACGATATACAAGGATAACGAAAGTATGATGATCTACAAGTGCGCGGGTAATCCCACCGTGAACGCTCAACCTCCTACCGGGCAAGACTATTACGTGGGTTATGGTGCTATCGGTGTCAACAATCCTGGCGTTCCAGCCACGGCTAACGTCAACGTCAATCTCGCCATGCAGACGGTTCACGATCAAAACGGAAACGGCAGTCCCGCTGGAAACGTAGCTTCGCCGCACGGTCAAACACCTGTCGTCGCCGATCATGGTCAGTTATCGACATTTTTCTTTTCTTCGAGATCAAATAAATAAGAATTCGAAAAGAACACAAATGATCCGATATTTTGGTAAATCCGATCGCGTGTCTCGATACTCGAACGATTTCATTCTCGAATCCTAATCCGGATACGTAAGCTCGGTGGTGGTCAGGAGCAAGGATTCTCGTCCAACCTCCTCGAAATGATTGTAAATTGCGAGGAAAACATTATTTCGCGGTGATGATGTTGTCGTTTTGGGGCCATCTGGAAGACCGGAGACAGTTTACGAGCTGACGGCCTCGCCCGGCGCCAGAATCCGTAATACGAAACTCACAAGAACGCGCTTTTAACATAGCATAGCTCTACGATTCGGCGGACCATTCTGGGATTCACGAGCCATCATCCATCGATTCTACTGGCGTCGTCTTCTACGAGACCCTTTGGCCCCTCTTTTACGATTATTTAGAAGAAGAAAATAAAAAGTATTGCTTTTCGGTCATACGGGAAAACGAAATTCCTCCGCGCGAAGGATTGAAAAGAAAAGAAAAATAAAGGCATCGGAGGTTGACATTTACGCGGTGAAAAACGTCAGAGAATCGTAAGAGTTGACAGGACCTATTAGTAGCCGAGACGAACGCGCCACCCGCCCAGATGCAATCCCTATCTTCTAAGCTCGTAATTCTTCGTTTCTAAACTAACACGTGTAAATTCGAGCCTACTCGCGACCCGCCTTTCTCCTCCCACGCACTTTTTTCCTTCGAACACTACTCCGTCGAAATCAAAGTAAGAACAATTTTTACGGTCATTAATTGATCATAAATGATCTAACAATAAAGGGAGGATATAAATAGGAGAAATTTAAAGTACTACAAATTGCGATGAGGCTTGTAAACTTTTTGCCACGTGCAATTAGTAGAGAGAGAGAGAGAGAGTCGCGTGCTGCTGCTTGTAAGAGCGAAAGAGCTTCGGAATCGTGGCCCACGCTTGTAAACATTTACAAAGCGTGATAAACAAGACGTTACTCTAATATACGTTCCACTTACGAGAAACGAAATATAGTAGTAGTAGTAGTAGTAGTAGTAGCCGAAGGCAGTATCCGAGTAAACGGCTTTTTAACTCGTCAAAGCGTAAGGTCGAGTAGGGAGTTAAAATTTAATGATACTTCAGATTGATAGGATCGAAACAAACAAAGGGGTGAACTTAATCGATTATACGATCTCTTCGCGTTATTCTTATAAGCGTAAAGATATCGCGCTTTTTATTCGGTTTCTTTTTTGAAAAGTGCGATCTATTCCTTTTATATAGTACATTTACAGATATCCTGTAAATGGTCTCGACGCCGCGTAAACTCGCCACCCACGCATTTACCACCCTTCCAGTTTAACCTCACTTCGCGTGCACGGTTATATCTTCCCATCTCATTTCCGTCAGTCACTGAAGTGTAAACGAGATCAATCTGCACCGGAGAGAGAATTTTCCTTTTTTTCTTTTTTCTTTTTTCTCTGTTTTCTCTTTCCCTCGGTCCTCCCTTCCCTCGCCTCTCCTTCAATTTCTTCCCCGGTTCTGGTATATTTCTAGCAGCATCTCTCTCGACATTATTCTCGTTGTGTTACCGCGAACACCGTGTATTCGGTATTCGAGCAGAAACGAGCTACTGTATCCGTCTTTTACAGCAGCACTGTTTCTCGATCGCCTTCGACGCGTTTGTAAAAAAAAAAATTGGCGACGAGCACGTTGGTCCACGAGCAACGAGACTCGGGCAGCCTTCTTCTTCTTCTTCTTCTTCTTCTTCTCCTCCTCCTTCCTCTTCTCCTACCCTTTCTTCTCCTTCTTCTTCGCGTCGCAGAGAGAAAGAGAAAGATCTTCAGTGGCATCCGAAAGACGACGACCACACACGATGTCGTTTTGAAGCTTCTACGAGAGTCGATGCTACTCTTTAGATCCTATCTTCCGTTTTAGAGAACAGAGAACATCTCAACGATAAGACGCGTATCGTCCTTAACCCTTCTAAAGTGTTGCAATTACTTTTCAATATTTTTATCTATTTCATTTTTCAACTAATTGAAATATCTCGCTTACTATCTACTCTATATATAATTTGCGTGTTTTTTATCCGATTAAAGAAGAAGAAAGAAGAAAAAAAAGAAGCAAGAAGTCGAGACACGAGTGAAGTGGTCACTCGAAGCTTGAGACTACTTGAGAACTGCCGGGGCTTAGAATTGATCGTACGATTATATACGAGGACCGATTCTACGACGATTTCTATCGCGAGGGAACTTTTGCTCCTTTTCTTCTGATTTTTCTTCTTTGTCCTTTTAAACGATGCACCCATTATGTGTGGTCTCGCTAAATGGATCCCAATAAACGTCTTTAGTAGTTTTTCTTCCAGTCCCAACGCTCGCTCCTTTTTTAAACTCAAACATAATTCCCAATAATAAAGGATTTATCATCTTTGTTTCAGGGTTGAAAATTCAATGCTCGAATTCGAGTTCAAATAGTTCCGGAGGTAGCATAATCGATAGAAAGCCCTCGTACTTTGGTCATCCAACGGGTACCGTGAGCTTGAGTTCCTTGAGTTCTTTGAGTTCTCTGAACTTGAGTAACATCGGTAGTTTGAGCATATCAAACGTGCCGAACGTAGCCGTTTCCTCGTGTCTTCATCACGCAAACACCCCACCACCACCGCCACCACCACCGCCGACATCGACGCCAACGACGACGACGACACCACCGACAACGGCGACTCCGGCCATGTATTACGATCAAGTCAAGTACAATATATGAAAAGTGTCCGACAATGAGTTTGACTTTTGAAACAATGTCGTCGTCATCGATGATCCATTTTACGATCGGATCGACTACATTACGTGAAAAGTGAACGAGTTTGAAAAGAGGGAAAAACATTCGGTCGATATCCTCTCGCAAAAATGATCTAATTATAATACGCTATAATGATGATAATGACGATGACGAGGATTATTGGTTCGTTCTTCTTCGATCTGACTTCGATGATTGTCCGCCTAGAGGTATTTTAATATGTATATGTATTTATAATTAATTCATTAAATATCGTTATTTTAATTTAAGGATAAGCACATTTTTTTGGAGCCAAATTTGTAGAATGAAAATATCGTTTATCGAATATGTAGGTGGAAGAGTAAGAAAATTAAGGGGAAAAAAAAAAAGAAAATAAGAAAAACAAATGTGGAGTATTGTTCATTTATTGATCATATGACGTCAGCCGGTATCCCAGTAAATTCTATAAGCGCGAATGACGTACTTACTTATTCGCCCCTTCGTACGCGATGATCGAATGCGAATATCCGAGAGTTAGACGTCAGGAAGACTCCTCGTCGGTTTTGTGGCAACGATAAGAAAATTCGTCGACGGAAATTGGGAAATTTGTAAACGCGGTCGATTGAAACGTTTCCTCCGAAAAACCGCAATGACACTAATCTTCTTCGCGGTTTATGGTATTCCTATTGAAAAAAAAAAGCTCGTACGCATAAAAATATTCTCCCATACTTGGATGGATCGAAAATAAACTGTCCTCTATTTAGGTCTACTTAGTCCTTTCCTTATTTAACGACAAAATCGAAATAATTTAGTATCCTACATTTACATTATGACATAAATTGCTTTTGAATATCTTCCCCGGTGTTCTTCCACGGGGTTCTCCCACGCTCTAACTTCTCCGTTAACATTTTTTTAAACCGAACAGGAAGAAAGAGAGAAGAAAAAGGAAGAAAAAAATAGTTGTAGCGACAAAGAACCATATAACAGCTCGCACGGCAAAGATAATGGGAACGTAAGCGATAGTAACATGTTGCCAGCAGTCCTCTTCTCGTCCAAGCTAGTCGTAAAAACGTTCGTAAAACAAAATCCGCATCCTCGGATCTTTTCCGAAAGAAAAGATCGGTAGGTTGGTTAATAGGTAACAACCTATTCGAGTAATATACTTAGACTCCCTTTTCGAATATCGCGTTACCATGTGTTCAAACACTCGAACACCCTTTCTGCCTTCGGTAATGCACGGTTGCACGGTCCTTTCTTTTTTTTTTTTTTTCCACAGAAACGCAGCTCGATAATAGATATCGTCACCGTCCAAAAATAACTTTGACATCTGATCTTAATTTCATTATCGCGAACGAGAGGAATGTTACGCTAGATTTATCGGATTGGTCATCCCGTAGCAGGCAGATATACGCAAAATATTATCTATTACGGATGGAAATTCGATAATGCAATAAGTAAGTATGTGTAAGTATGTATTGATTTGTTGGTGTTTTCTGTACAAATGATCTACTATACAAATTCGTATCCTATAACTATCAGAAGGAATTCATTTAGTAATATTTATCTCCATGTAATTAGCTTCAAATGGAATTCAACAAAAGTGAGTAAGTACATTTTGTTAAATACGAAAGAAAAGAGATCATCCTCGAATCGCTGGTTTCGTTGAATCGAGTTAGGCAACTAACTAAGTGGAAGGATTGCTTATACAATAAATTAGAGAACGTTCACGATGTGTATGATGAAGAGAACGTATATGGTGTCGGCTTACACGAAACAGATTCGCAATCGACATTAATTTCAAGATGAAATTTTTCTTCGCGATCAACCGCGTACAAAGAGACGACTGATAATCCTAAGTATTATATAGTATAATACTTACTATTGCACATATATTATAATTCTTTTAGATTTTCATTAGAAAAATTATCTACGAAAAAATTCATCATTCTTACGTTTTGACAAATAGTCTACGCATTGAAAATGCATTTACTACTATTTAGAACTCTTTAGTAAAACATTTTCGGGCCTAAGTTTATGTGAAGTTTCTTGACACCCTGTAGATAAGATTTCTCTCTTTTCGTAGAAGATTCGATTTAATGCATTTCGGCCATAGGACGTGCACGATGTGCACGAGGTGCAAGAGAAGTCACTCAATGGGACCGACGACAGCTACATCGCTGTCTTTAAAGTAGGCTTCTTTCGGATCGTATACCCACAATAGGAGCACAAAAATGCGAGTCGTTTGCTTTTATTTAAATAACATTTTTATAACGAAGGTAAGTCGGTCGTGTACCAATGTAAAAGTAACCAGACGCCCACTTTAATATCACTCAATGTAATATACTCAAATCTGATAGCTACAAAGCTCATTTTTTTCTTACGAAAAGGAAATTTCGGGAAAATACAAAACGCAGAACCGATAACGTCGATATTTCTACGAACTTACGTTGGGTGAATTTTTAAAATAGCAGCCATCCGAAGAGTCTGTTAGATGACTGCATTATTTCAAGGTGTTTTCAGCGGCAGCGCCTGCCTACGTGAGAGGGAGAGGGAGAGAGAAAGAGAGAGAGAGAGAGAGAGAGGAATAGGGCTCCCTATAAAATAATAAACTAATCCCAATGATGTGGTACTCTTAGACCAAATCAAATTACATGCTTCGTGATTTACATTATACAGGCACACATAACTTTAAAAAAAAAACTCACTTAAAGTTCGTCGACTCTACTTAAAAAAAGTTATACAGTTAAGAAAATACAAATGAAAAAATTGTTAGGAGGAATGCAGCTCAATAATAATAACTATGGTTCGTGCAATTGTTCGACAACGTCGTTATCAATTAGAAATTGCTAAATGTAAATATGTAATGCAGTTGACGACTCATGTAAAGCTCATATACATATTTACACACGATTAACTCAACTGCGCATGCGCGTTAAAAGCGCCACACGCGTTCGTTTTATTAACAAACCGTTTTAGCGGTAGCGATAAATCCGTGCTTTTCGTGAAATTAATTTTCATCAAAATAATATTTTATAGTTTCTTTATTAATTACTGATGGAGCAAATACTATTGAAGCTACTCGTAGCCGATAACGCTACTATACTAGAGGTATGCACCGATATTTCATAAGGTTTCAATAAACTGATCTATCGACAAACACTGTAAAGCACGTGTTAATTTATAAGTACAGTAATTTATCGTATTTATCATATGTTTACATTCATTTTCTACTTTTAAATATTTTTTTTCTATTATACAAAATTTTGAAAATGAAATATAATGTTTAGTTTCTGTATAGACAATGCTTTCCTAGATGCACTTAACCTTTCCTTTCTCCTACTGTAAATTATACTCTAATAAAAATATCACATATATTTTTTTTTCATTTCAAGTTTTTCCTTTTTACCCAATTTAAGAGATAATTGATCTTGAAAGAAATGATATACTTTAAAGAATACTATGGAATAGTAGGTGGAACCTTTATTTTTAATTTCTAATATTTCTTATATATAGGGCACTGCAGAACTGCGAAAAGCATTCAAGAAATCTGAAAGTGCACCCGCTTTATGCCAACTCATTGTATCTTCTGCAAATCCACAAGTATATAATATTCTATTTTTCTTTATCAAAAATATACTATTATATTTATATGCGCTTCAAAAATGTCTTTAGATCAGACAATATGCAGCGGTTTTACTTAGAAAGCGTTATAGCAAAGGAAAACATTGGACAGAATTACCAGAAAATATACGCGCTGACATTAAAGCAATGATCCTACCCGTAAGTAAATATTTTAATAATAAATTTCATTAAAAATGGTATTTTATACATGATTTGTTTAATTAGGCACTATGCAATGAATCAGAAAAATTTGTAAAAAATTCTATAGTCCAATTGATAGGAACCATAGTTAAACACGAATTACCTAGTAATGGTTGGCCAGAAGTATTGCAGTTTGTACAACAATTAATTACAAGTGAAAATCTATTCGACAAAGAGGTAATCTTTTGGTGCTTGATAAATTTAGTACTACGATAATCTGCCAGCCATAGAAATATATTTAAGTGTGGCGTTTAACACGTTATTAAACTTTTTATTAATAAGAGACATTTAATTACAGTTAGGTATGTATACATTGGCAACTATGACGGAGGTAGCACCAAATGCATATAACGTTTATGCAGATTCTGTTGTCACTCTTCTTTCTCAAACATTAAATAATCTGCGAAATTCAGAATATTCCATTGCGTATTATGTTATGCAAACGTTACAAAATTTAATACCCTTGATTAACGGTAATCAGAATGTACGTACCCCCTGAATAAACTTATTATATTTTATTATATACATTGTATTATAAAAGTGCTGGAATCTTTAATCGTGTCAACGATTAACTATACTTTTAGATGATAAATGCCTACAGTCGTATGATGCCACAAATTATGACGATGATACAGGCTTTGATACAGGTCGATGAAGATAAGGCTACAACATCTTATGAATTATTAGACGAGTTGTGTGATAATGAAATTAATGTGATAGCACCGCATATAAAGCCACTTATTAGCATGTGCCTTGCTATTGCTAATAACAAATCTTTATCCGATCCTCTTCGCATTAAAGCACTTAACTTTATTAGCGGGCTTGCGAGAACTAGAAAAAAGAGTCTTATTAAACACAAATTGATTGAACCAATTATCGGTAAGGATTCATTTATTTGCATTTGTATTTATATTTCCAATATTTTCTCTTCTATATTATACTATGCCAGAATTTATTTACAGATACATTATTCTCTCTCATGTCATCTCGTCCCGATGATGATAGCTTAGAAGACTACTTTGGTAGGGATAACGAAGATAGTACACCTGTTACCTGCGCGGCTCAAACACTGGATACATTAGCATTGCACTTGCCCCCTGAAAAACTAATTCCACATTTGGTACGATATGAAAAGATTTCATCTTGAACCTTAATATAAGTAAAAAGATTATAAATATTTTTTTCTCTAATATTTTTTCTCTTTTAGTTGAAGCACATTGAACCAGGTCTTCAAGGGACTGATATTTATGTTAAATCATCATCGTATGTAGTTATGGCAGTACTTGCTGAAGGTTGCTCGGAACATATACGATCGAAATATTTAGAATCGTTCTTACGTTGCATTTGTCAAGGAATTGCCGATGCTGCACCTATTGTAAGAAATGCTGCTCTTTTTGCGCTCGGCCAATTTTCCGAACATTTACAACCAGATATATCACAATATTCGTATGAACTACTACCTGTATTATTCGAATACCTTGGTCAAGTATGCACTCTTATTAGACAAGAGAAAAAAGAACCATTGTCGATTGAACGAATGTTTTATGCTCTTGAAACGTTTTGTGAAAATTTAAATGAAAGTTTATTACCCTATTTACCTACTTTGATGGGAAAAATTTTTGAAATAATAAATGCAGACACCTCGGTACGTGTAAAAGAATTAACATTGAGTATAATTGGCTCAGCAGCTTATGCCAGTAAGGAAAACATGTTGCCTTATTTTGAAAAAATTATTACTATTCTTAATGGTTATCTTACGGAGAAACCAACGGATGAAACTATGTGTCTTCAAGTTCAAGCTGTTGGTTGGTTTTAAATTAATATTATATCATTGCAAATGCGTGCGTATAAATTATTGCAGATATTATAATATAATATATAGTACACGTGTATTTAAATTACAGATATACTTGGAATAATTGCTAGAACGATAGGAGATGAACATTTTGCACCACTGGCAACGAGATCTCTCGAATTGGGATTAAATTTATTGAAGGAAAATGAAGATCCTGATTTGCGAAAATCTATTTACGGCTTATTTGCTTCCATTAGTAAAGTTATGAAAAAAGAAATTGCAATGGCGCTACCTCAAATTGTTGAATACGCGATAAACAGTATGCGAAGTACCGAAGGTATAATGGTAAGTATTTTTTTTTTTTTTTTCGATGATGCATTATAAACTTATTGTTTAATAACAAATATTTTTGTCCTAGCCATATTTTAAAGAAGATGAAACAACTGCTTTCTCGATATATGAAGATCTAAGCGATGAAACTGAAGATGAGGAAGATATAGAAAATACAGATAACGAAGAAGATGAAGATGACGAAGATGTAGCTGGTTACACCGTTGAAAATTCTTACGTCGAAGAAAAGGAAGAAGCAATCGCAGCACTTAAAGAAATCGCTCAATATACGGAGTAAGAATTAATACTTCATATCGATCTACTAATATTTATTCAACTTTAATTTATCGACAAATAATTCATATTTTTCTTCCTATAGAGAAGCATTTTTGCCATATCTTGAGAAATCATTCGAAGAGGTTTTCAAATTAATTAATTATCCCCATGAGGATATTCGAAAGGCAGCTATAGAGGCTTTATTACAGTTTTGTATTAATTTTTCTAAAATTAATTCCAACGAAGGTAAACAGTCAATGTTTAAAGCATTATCAGTTTTCATCCCTAAACTGTCAGAATTAATAAGACTAGACGACGATAGAACAGTAGCTATGGGTGGATTGGATGCATATTCGGAAATGCTTAAAGAAATAAAGTCTGATGTTTTTATTGGTGAAGGTCATAAATATGCTATTATGAACTGCATAACGGATGTTATGTCAGGTATTTCTAATGTCAGGTGTATTTACTAATTGTAAATATAAGTTGTACAACTACAATATATGATTTCAATCTTTAAAGGTAAAACTAAATGTCAAGATCAGGAAGAAGGAGAGGACGTAGAGATCGAAGCAGAACAAGACGAACTGTTAGTCGAATGTGCAGGTGATCTACTTACGAATCTTAAAAAAGTCATTTCGTCGGAAGACTTTGCAATTTACTTTGAAGTAGTATTACCAATGCTTCTAGAAAGATCGGTAAATCTATTCCCTGCATTTTTAATAATCCTTCATTAATTATTCATTACTTTAATATAATCTAATATGTTGTTTTATTCATAGAAAAAAAACAAATCCGATACGCAAAGAGCTTTTGCAGTTGGAACGATTTCAGAGTGTTTCTCTGGCCTTAAACATGCTGTCGCCGTTTTTTTGCCACAACTTCTTCCAATTTTTTTGAAGTTCGCTAATGATTCTAATGCCAATGTTCGTAACAATGCGATATTTGGAATCGGCGAGCTTGCCTTACATGGCCAAGATGCTGTTTATCCGTATCCTTTTAATCAATTTTCACATCATATCTTCTTCTTCTTCTTCTTCTTCTTTAGCCCGTTTGCGCCCAGTATTGAGCATAGGCTTTGGGTTGGCTAATATAAAATTATAGGATATTAAGAAAGGAAAATTTGTAGGTTTGAAAGGAGAGTCAGGGATAGGACAATGGTTTCACCCGTATGGTCTTGGGAGATAAACCAAGGCTCGCGTAGGCAGGGGCGCATCCCTGAAGTAGATCTGTCAACTATCGGGTTCATAGTTGAGTATCTACCCGCTACCTAATTCACGTCATATACATTCCAGTATATATATATATATATATATATATTCTTTAATATCAATATCATAGTCATTATCCTGACATTTTACAAATTTTATCAAGTGCTATTGCTAAAGAATCGCACATGGGTGCTCGAGATAACATTTTAGGTGCAATAGCACGCTTGATTATTACGAATTATGAAATTTTACCGCTGGATCAGGTTTTTCCAGTATTCGTTAATCAATTGCCATTAAAGGAAGATTATTTGGAGAACAAAGCTGTCTTTAAAAGTATTTTAATCTTGTATCAGGCTGGGCATAATATATTACAAGCACACATGCGTACTTTACTTCAAGTTGCAATCAGCGTACTGCAAGAAGGAAAAACTTCCGATGACGGTAAATTTTGGAATTATTTATTATTAATACATATAATCATTTATATCATTCATTATTTTCATTGCTTTTTTCTCTAACAGAAACAAAAAACCTTATAATGGAGTTCGTGCGATCCGCTCAACGGGATTTCCCGAACGATTGGAATTCGGTCTACACTGAATTACCACCAGAGATAGCTACAAATATTCAACAAATGTTTTCTTAAATTATCATTTGAATTTATTTAAATATTCACTTGTTTCGAATTAATTTCAAGATACTATGCACGAAATACAACATTCTCACTAATTCTAATAACTAATTGTCATCGTTGTACACGATTCTACTGTAATAATCTACTGATGTCATTTTTTTCTGTAATTATCAGAATTGCTATTATTTATAATCGTCGATATAAGATTGAAAATAACTTTGAAATATTTTATATCTTGACGAGAATTGGTATTTTATTTTTCAAACGAAATGTTAGCATTAGTTAACGTTCTCCATTTGTTTTTAAAAGAAAAGTTTTGTCTCCCGAAGAAAGGTGCTATTATTCTAAGATAAAAATGCCATATAAATGAAATCGAACGAAATATTTCAATAGGCATGCGTATATTACGAGAGAACTAATGGTAGAAGCTTTATTACTATCAATTTTACATTATATTTGTCTATAATCAGGACGTATTCAAAGGTATTCAAAGAGTAGTACTAAACAGTACTAAGCAGTACTACTATCTCTAACGTAAACTCGATTAGACACACACACACACACATAGACACAAACGTACACGCAATACTCATAAATGTATAATTCGACGAATAAAGACGTTAGATTGGGTGCTTGTTATAAATCTTGTCCATTTTCATAAAAGACTCAATAATCATTCAGAAAAGATTACTTTAGAAGAAATCTCCACGCATAATACATATTTGTGTAGATAAATTAGGATGGTTATTTTAATATTTAATAAGCATATACCTTTCAGTTAAGTTAGAAATAAACTGAAGCAAAAAATGTCGTAAACGAGTAAAGTTTTGGTTTTTTTTCTTGAACCCTTTGAGCGGTGAATACTCCCGGTACGCGTCTAGGACTTGCGATCGTTGACGACGAAATACTTTGCTCCAATTGAACAATTTCATTGTCCCACCCTGTATACTTGATTTTGAGATGCTATCGATTTTTTATCAGAAACAGATAATTATTCCCTTCAGTTGATTTTTCGAAGTCATATCAAAAGCATTTACGCTATTAAAGCTTTAACATTATCAAAAAACTCCTAAGTGTTTATAATATGTGTTATTTACGAACGTGTTAAATAATCATCTATACGCAAAAAAAAATATTATCTTATAACATATATTACATTAATCGTGCGCGAGTTTGCAGTGCACATACATAAATGAATAACTTTCGATCTTCGGATCGAAGGAAAAATATTAAAAAAGTGATCTCTCTATTACATTCACAGATTCTTACTTTACCGAGAAAGATAAACCAACCACGTGTCACGAGGATCGATGACAACGATCGATGACAATGATCGAACATACAAAATGTCAAGAAATCGTTCTAAGAATTGTAAAACGTTCATCGATTCGGAAAAAAGGAATATAATGAAAAATTTCATATCATATCGATTTGATCGATATCAAAACTGTTCGTCGAGATTAGTCATCGCGGCGAGCACGCGTCCTTGAAAAATCAGGCATGACTCGAATGAAAAAGACGTCACCTCGTAGGTGTACGTCGAGGACAATCGGAAACATAACGAGGTGATGAAGGACAAGGAGCAATGTTATGTATTATTACTTTAATCGTCTTAATCAAATTAAGGAGAAAAAACAAAAGTCTATGGTTAATCAAACTTTTTACTAAAACTTTCATATTACCTCAGTTTTAAGTATTGAGGATACTGTTAAAAAGAAAGTTGGAAGAAATAATATTATAGCTGTTTCATAAACAACTGATATATAAATACAAACTTTGGTTTGAAATTAAATTAAAAACCGTCTAAAGATACTTGACAAAAGTACATATTATATTACGTCCGTCTAACTGACAATATAACTATCGAGTGTGGTCATAAATCTCTTTTAGATACATTAATATTTATTGTACAAAGAAAAAACATAAAAGATTATGCAAATCAACAATTTAATATAGATAATTACTTAATAAATAGATAGAAAAGGAAAGTATCCAGGATTATCAAGTGAACAGTAATCGATTATTAAAAAGAAAGAAAAAAGAAAAGTAAAGAAAAGGTATATATGTTCGTACGTTCGTTTAATTTCATGTTGGAGTTCATTTGAAAAGGAATATCGGCCATCATAAAATCGTCGACTGTTAGTCCGGTCATTCGTTCGTTCGTTCGTTCGTTCGTTCGTTCGTTCGTTCGTTCAGTTCACACCTGTCGTTGGACTTGTAGAGGCCACCGCACGAACGAGATATCGAGAGCTCTCACACATATCCCAGTGGAAAGTTTCGTTTGAACGAGAACGCTTGCTTAGTTTGCTCTTCGAGATACTCCGGAACGCATCCCAACGCAGCGCAGTGCAACGCAACGCAACGCTCTGTTTCTCGGTGGCGGATATATATTTATTATTATTTGCATGACAATTGCTCGATAGCATCCAAAATCATTAGTGATAGGTGTAACAATTTGGAATATTTCTTAAACTCTTACAACCAAAGATTGGACATTTGTAACGATGCAAGTAATTATTAACGCAACGCGTGTCACTTGGTCAACTAAAAAGAAATCGATCCTTTATGAAAATCCAATTCGTACTTTCGATTCGTTTATCCTAACGCTAATGGCACATATTTTTCGACGCAATGTTAAATCTATCCTAAACCAATAATACATAAGTACACGCGTGCATACCTTACATATTTATCGTAAGTTAGGGATTTATATGGGATTTATACGTACACTACTTGTACGCAAATTGACTCGTTTAAAATGTATCTCTCACTCGCGTCAGTACAATATGTATGTATAAAGTTAGAATTGTAAAGAATGAATTTTTTGTTTTCAGCCAAATAGGAAGTCCACTTTTGGAACGTAAAAGGGAACCGGAAAGATACCGGACAACATTATTCGTACCGTATCGCTCGCATACGAAGGAGGAACGAGCAGGATGTAATAAGGATATCCGCATTGATCGAAAGCCTAGCAAGGTAGTCATAGTTTTTCGAATGTTTAATAACACTTCCATTATGTCTATATGTATATGCACACGCAGGTGTGTAATACGTCGTAACACATCTAGTAAGCCACATCTAGTAAGAAAAATCGATCGATTTTCGATCATCTTAGACTTTTTTCGCGTAATCTTTCTCCGCGTAATTCTAAATTCATATCTTTGCAACCGATGTTATATCAAATGATCCGGTTTCAATTTTGAATACAAATTTCACATTCGTTCTCATAGATTTGTTTGCTTGTAAAAAATAATATTTATATTAAATTATTGATTCGTTGGTCGGTTATGATGCGAGTACTTTCGATAAGTTTAGCGTTAAAATACGAAATGAACGTAATGAAAGTATGATGAAACCTACCTACAGAGAAGATATATCTATAGAATACGAAATTGAATGGAACAGACTCGTTGGAAGGAGAAGCACGTAATACGAATTACAGAAGCGAGAATGCTCATGGAGAAAGTGTGACTTTCCGTGAGATAGAAGGACACCGCGATAAAAGTTCCTTCGAAAGTGAGCAAAGAGAAAAACTGCTCGGAGGAAGATATAAGAATAATACTTTTTAATCGAAGGACGTAAATATTTATTTGACAAACAAGTTGAAAAGAGGAAGAACAAAATAAAAAAGTAAAAATGTAAATGACGAATATGCGAAGGGTGTAAAGGAGTGTTATCGTAGCAACACATTGGCTAACATAGGGGAACTTGAAAGCTTAGTTAAAAGGGCGCAACTAGTTTCTCGAGTGGCCCATTTCTCTTATCGCGATAAACTCTGAAGAATCGGTCCGGGGTGTCGGGAAAAAACTGGTGAAAGAACTGGTGAGAGAACTGGTGAGAGGACTGGTGAGAGGACTGGTGAGAGGACTGGCGAGAGAACTGTTGAAAGAACTGGGGTGAATCAGTAGCGTTGCGATATTTAAACGCAATGAACGGAGAAATCGCGACGCCGTCGTCGTCGTCGTCGGCGGCGTCGGCGTCGGCGTCGCCGTCGACGTGGTCGTCGTCATCGTCATCATCGTCATCGTCGTCGTCATCGTCGTCGTCATCGTCGTCGTCATCGTCGTCGTCGTCATCGTCATCTTTACCCTCCTCTACCATAATCTTCTCTTTATCCTTCTCCTTCTCTCGCTTTATTTCCTCCATCTCCACTTTAACTACCACTACCAGCACTTGACTATTATCATCGTCTTCCGGCTGATCGCAAGAACACCTACGAGGAATAATAAAATGGACGTAGAGCTGGTAACCCGAGCATCCTTGACCTCCCTTCAGAACGTCGACGATGGTCGTGTCGTTTCACCTAACAGCCTCGACGAGTGGACTTGGTCCAGTTTAAGAGTGAGTTACAACGCTTTTTTATTATTTTACGAATATAAAAGGTTCGAGATATGAATATGCAACCCTAACGCTAACAATTTAACAATATAGACCATTTAGTTATTCCAATAGCTTTACCAAAGTAATGAATTCAAACATTCATGAATATATCACAGTTTAACAGATGTATCTTTCAAATAATACAAGTACAAATGTGTTGGGTTGTATAATAAATACCTAACACACTTGACGCGAATAGTATCGAGTATCACTCGACATAAATTCACCTGTCCGTTGCGTTCGACATAATATTTTTCCTATCTAGCGAATTATTTGCAACTAATGAATCAGAATTCGGCCCATCGGATCGCTTATCATTTCAATCGAACCATAAGTTACGCGCTATGCTTTCTCTCTTTAGCAGCCGGAAGTCGTATCGTATTTTTGTTCTTTTTTATATTTTTGTTGTTTGAAAAATATTAGTCGAAGAAGATGCGCGTGCGCACGTTGTTTACCTCGCCTATCGCATCCGCGTATCAGTAAACGCATTCGATAACTCGATCAGCGCGACACGATACACGATTGACTATATATGTGTTTTTTCTTTTCATTTCTTTTACCTCTTCATTATCGAACAAACTTAGTCGATAGTACGAGAACGAGACTTTTTTATTATTAGTAGAATTTAATCATCTCAACAAGTGTTAACACGATAAGTCGTCTTTTTTTTAATAAATCGTTAAACAATTTAATCATAGAAAGATGAAATTCGACGATAAAATTGAATCACGTTTTATTCTCTTTCTTTTTCTTCTTATCGACGATTCCTTTTGATTTTATATTACTTTTTATCGATATGTCAATCAATATTTTTGCTAAATTAATCATCAATTTTTCATTAATTCGCGCGCGTCTGTTTACAAATTTACTATTGGGAATTTTACAAAAGAGAAGTTATTTTGATACGATTGAATAGTTGATTTTTTAAATTCTTTTCTAAAAGAATTACTAATATTTTTCATTGATCTATCAATGGTTCTCAATCTCGATTGCTCCATTTTTCTCTTCTACCATTGTTCGAAATATTATTTACCGGAACTTGAAGGAAACCGTTTAGGAAATATTCTCTACTCCACATATATTTATGCATAAATATTATTATTAAACATTATGCAAATTTGTACTTTTTGAAAATGGGATAAGAATTATTCTGCTTGAAAAAAGTTGAACTATTTTCAAAGAAATTGACCGCTATGATGCACGGTGATAGATGAAAATCACGGTTTGCTAACTCATCTATATTTAACCCATTTTCAATTTCTTAAATAATACTAACGAGCGAAAAAATGGTATATTTAAAAATGCGTGTAATTTACTTAAAAATATCCGAGTTGAGAGTTGTTCTTGCGAAACTTTGATTAACCAAATATAAAATAACTGTTAAAATTGGACTTTTGGAGAGAAGTATTAGGGGAGGTAGCGAGGTTCGAAGCTATTTGAAATTGAAGATCAATATCCAGCGGGTCGAGAGGCTCTCGGCAAGTAGCAGCAAATTATACGAAAACGCACGCGCGAGAAACGTAGAGAAGAAGCTTTTCGTTCTACGTGTATTCCTTGAAAGCTCCACCAGAGAGTGGCAGAGCTTCGCGAACCGCGCTCCTATTCGTGCGTCTAGAACAAACAAAAAACACATTTCACTGACTTCATAGAAAACGATCCAATTCGTTTTTTTCGCCTTTTCCTATTTTCCAAAATCCTACAGATATATTCAAAGAAACACCTACAATGTCGAATAGTTTCTTTCGATACGCGAGTGCTGTTATATCTTATCGATATGACTATTTTTCTTTTTAATTAAACACAAGTCAACAGTTTATTATTTATTTAGTATAATATCCAAGAAAGAAAGTTTAGATAGAACCGAAACAATTGAACTCATTTTTCTCCCAGTGCTAAACAAACTCTAATTGTTTTTGGATCAACATTCCATTTAAGAGGAATATCAGAATTATACGTAATTATGATTGAAAGTTTTTAGATATTTTTTATTTTATCTTACAATCAATTTAAGGACTCATTCAAATAAGAAAATTTGCCTAAATTGTTATCTCTACGAAAACGACGACAGACGAATTGATCTTACGATTAAACTTGTAACAAATAGACAACAACAACAACAACAAAATAGCTGCCTCCGCCAAAATAGCAACCGTAACGCCTCTGAAAAAGTTCCTTCGATTTTTCCCGAATTTTTGACCAGAATGATCCCTTAATGTATTGTAATTTTACTTCTTTGCTACTATGACTGATAAAAACGCAAAAGGATACATGATTATTTTGAGCGCGAAGTTTATATTGTTTATACGCTTACTAATGTTAGTTATTTAAACATATCTTGCCATAGAATTTATATTCCAACGAAAAAAGAAGAAAAAATTTAGGTTATATATATAAACAAACACAACATGCCTACTAATGAGTTTCTTGTATATTATTCTTTTCAAGTTAAAAACTAAAAGCAATAAATAGATAGTTCGATTCATTCTAAAAATTAACACACTCGTCGATCTGATTGTCGCTTCTGTAACATAGAATTATCAGTGCTAATACTATCGGGAATTTGAAACGTTTAAATCACTCCGTTTCTCCTTTAAAATCTTATCGCGATCTTTGATTTTATTTTCAGAAGCAATTCAAATACAAAAGTTTGGAAAAACTTTATACCATCTATCAAAGAAGACTCCAATATGGTTACTTATCCTTATTCGTATTGGTGGAAATAATTTTGGGATTTATCTATTGTTTCGTGTTAATCACGATGGTGAGTAAATATTGTATATCGAAATGCTAAACAATCTAATCTAATTTCTAATCTCTCTCTCTCTCTCTCTCTCGTTGCACTTTTTTACCGATTATTCGTTCCTTTCGACCCAGGTAAACATCGAAGAATGCATTCCAGACGTGATAGTTCACAGTATCATAGGTGCATTACTTTGTCCCACTATAGCGCTATCATTCAGATCAAAAATCATTGCGAGAAATACGTATTTGCCGGTTATGCTCTCGTGTTTGGTAATTACGCTGTTGGTGATCGGTGATCTGATGGTACCACTTTATTACACTCTTTTATATACCGAGGATATACCACCTATACGGTAAACAAATTCTTTCTATCGATATTGCTTTATTAACACTAAACGTAACATCATTCTTATCCTATCTATTTTATATCTATTTTTGCTATAATCTAATTTTAACTAAAACGAATGCAAAATTTCGAAGCAAATTTGACACGACTTGCGTGCTACGTTTAGTGTTAAATAAAATAATCTTTGGAATGTTTAGTTAGATTACGGTCAATAATCTTACCAATAGCTTCAAATAATTATGAAAAATAAATTGATATAATGATTTTCCGATGTGTCATTTGATTTTCTTTATTATAGACCAACGTATGCAACGCACACGTTATTAGCATGTTACGTCTTCCTACCGCTGACAGAAAATCTGCACGCGTTCGTGCTGGGGATTACAGCGACGATGTGCTACTTGGTCACTCTTTTGCTCATCACTTATAGAAATACACCTGATTACATTAGCAAAGTAACATTTAAGAGCATTTCTACTTACAAAATTTCATTATCTCGTTATTTACTCGAATAATGTCTTAATCGGACAATATCTCTGCATTACAGATAACCATTGATGCTATTTATTACATTTGCGTTAACGGCCTGGGTCTTTATTTTAGATTTATGAATGAGGTCGTAATAAGACGATCGTTCCTTGACCGTCGAAAATGTGTCGAAACGACGTTGAAACTTAATTATGAGAAAGATCAAGAGGTAATTATTTATTATATTCAATTGTGAATCCAAATATATGTAATCAAAGAATTTCTAAAAATATCTATTTGAAAAGCACAATGTGGAAAAAAAGACATTGTTTCTCTTTTGCTTGTATACACGATGATAACAACGTATGAAAAGCTTTTTTTTATCCTTATTTTTAAAAGCTTTCTGATATCCGCAGTATGGTTATGAATATAAACGCTTAAATGTGAATAGTCAATGGATAGTCAATGGATAGTCAATCGTTATTCATTCGTATGAAACTGTATCGATAGCAAACTGCAAACAAACAAAAAGATCGTATAAAAGATGATGAAAAGCAATTTAAATAGAATACAGAACGAAAATCAATTTCGAAACAATAATGCATTTACGTTGTTTCCTTTTTTCTTTTTTCTTTTTTCTTTTTTCTAGGAACAACTCACACGTAGCATTCTTCCACAACATATAGCCGCAAGAATAAAAAAGGAATTTCGGGATATTTTTAAATTTATGGAAGAACATAAAAAGCCACCACCGAAGGGAAGACCACGAAAGCAAGTTTCCAAATATTTGATAATAAATATATGATAAAATATATATAATAAAATATATATATATATATAAATGACCTGTTTGTTTGGCAGTGATCTTTGCGTTGAAACGCACAATAACGTATCCATTTTATACGCCGACGTGGTCAATTTTTCTGGTTTGACTCTCTCATTACCAGTGCGGAAACTAGTCGAAACTCTGAACGACTTGTTTGGCAGTTTCGACGAAGCATCCGAAAGGCATAACGTACTGCGGATTAAGTTTTTAGGCGATTGCTATTATTGCGTGAGCGGTGTGCCCACGCCAAACTCGCAACATGCCAAAAACTGCGTTGATTTAGGTAAATATTCTATTATTCTAGAAAAGTACTTTTAACTGTTTAACTGTTAAACTGTTATTCTATATAATACCCATTGGACAGGCCTGGACATGATAAAAATTATCAAAGAAGTAAGAACCAGGGTTCGTCGCGAAAGTGGAGTGGACGTTAACATGAGAATCGGTGTTCACTCGGGAAATATAATATCCGGAATTTTAGGCTCGAACAAGTGGCAATACGACGTATGGTCGCGAGACGTTGTCATAGCGAATAAAATGGAACAAACTGGGAAACCTGGAAAGGTTCATGTTACTCAACAAACGTTAGATCTCATTGACGCTACCGATTACGATTGCGTACCGGTTGAAACGCTCAACGATGAAGTTCTTAATAAATATGGAATTCGCAGTTATTTAATTACACCCGTTGCGCCAGAACCATCATTGATGCAGGTATGTGTTTTTCAATGATAACACGGCATAGGGCTTTTGTCGATGCTGTCTCGTTAAATTATATAATTTAACCCTATTTAAATATAATTACATATATTGCATCAAATATAGGATAAGTTTTTATTATACGATGTTGACCAATGAACGTTGCACATTCCGTATGCAAAGGATTAAGATAAAGTTCTTCGAAGCTTTATCCTTGTAACTGTAATTGTTTTTTTCTACGGTAAAACTTCGTTTGAACATTTCGTATCGTTGACAGGCGAACCTTGTTGCAGAACAGCGAGAACACCTTGACGGTAATTGCACCGGATACCTCGGCATCGAGCTGTAAGCATTACGTCAAGTTCTTAACACCGGGACGACCAAGTGTGTCATCGAGTGCACGAAGACGATTAACCTCGCCGAGTAACGATCACGCAGCAGATGTCTTTGCCGGTAGTTACAGACGCAGAACTCATTTCATGGATTCTTGTTTGAGGGACTACCACTTGATGCTTAAAGCCGCAGACGCAGAAATGGAAGATGCAATTAAGCAGATGCCGCTTAGCAAATGGGAGTGAGTAAAACAATTAATCAAATTATTCATTAATATGCACGTCTTATTGCATTATCTTTTTAAATGCAGCAAACGTGTTTCCAGGCAATGGACCAGATGGGAACATATCAATCCAATTTTCCTCAATTACAAACAATGGAATTGGGAGATACCGTTTTTACGCGAACCCGATCCCTTGTTCAAATTCTTTATCGCGTGCGCTGTATTTGTACTTTTTTTCATGGGTCTTATCTCTCTCGTACCAGCGATCACGCTATCAGAGTGCGTTACCTACTGAAAAGTAATACTCTACAAATTTAATCTAAATACTTAATGGTAAGATTATATCAATTGATTCGTTTACAGGTGGCATACCGGCACGGCCATAGGTTATACGATAGCTATGTTATTTCTATTAATATTGATACCTCTTACGTGGATGCATTTTGCCTGGAATCGTTACAAAGATCCGCACGATGAAGGAAACGTCCCAAATCCTCGCAACAAATTGATATCTTTCTTGTATCAAACGAGCGTTAAGGTCAGTTACTAAATCAAAATGACAACGTTATTTTCTTACTAAATTCATTTATCATTTTTTTCCTATTAGGTTGTTTGGAGTGCATTGCTCAGGATAATTCTTTATCTGGTAATAACTATAATGTTAGCAGCATGCGCTATGTTCGATATGATTGTAAGTATTTCAACTAAATAAATCCCACTGTAATATCATTTTATTCTAACGATCACTTTTCAGTTCGAATGTCAAAACGTGGACTTACTATCGAGCGATAATGTAACATCTAGCATAGCACAAGTGGGTGCTGCTAAACTTGAGTGTATTTCTACACCCTGGGTAAGATTATTTAATAGGTAAACGAAGATTAAAAATTACTTTTCCCTTGTTCAAACTTTTAAGCGATTAAATGCAATATCGTACATCATTGCTTCAGCAAATGACGGAAACCTGCTCTTTGGCAATCCTTACAAGTTTCCTCTTCTTGAGAGTGCATTACGTTCTCAAGTTACTGATCGGTATCATAGTAGTAACATTTTATGCATGGAATGTTTGGGTATATCGCAATAATATATTCCAGGTAATAATAATCTTTAAATCATTGTTTATATAATGAAAAATTTTAAATCATTTTAAAAAACTTATTCCTAATATCGATGCAATTTTGTATATTCTTGATAGACAGGCGAAACATGGAATCCATATTTGGAGCCAAGAGTGGCACATATTTTAAGTGTTGTCTTTCTCACACTTTCGCTGCATCTTATCGATCGTCAGGTGAATAATCTGACTACAAATCTATAACACCTTTTCTCAACCTTTTCACGAGCGTGAAATATTGATCGCTTTTATTACATACCGATATTTTATTATATTGTAAATACTGATCAAAAATCTTTACAAATACAAACACGATAAGCACCAGCTTTCCGTGGCCCATTCAAAATTGAACGAGACACAATATTGGTTCATAGGTTGAGAAACGCTAATTGAGTTGAGAAGGCTACCATGCCTTTTAACATAATCTTTTCGTTTTTACTTACATGGACATTTATTTAGGCAGAATACTTGAGCAGATTGGACTATCAATGGAAACGACAATTGACTTTGGAACAGGACGAAGCTTTTCATACACGAAATGCTAATAAATTATTACTTCGAAATATTTTACCGGAACATGTTGGTAAGTATTGGTTACATTTTTAATAGAATAATATACAAAATAATTAGTATAAGTCAAAAATAAAGCAATGAATAAAAATGCACTTTAAATATTATAATCTATAAGCGTTTCTCTAGTAATTCTAATTTTCTAATAATTATACTCGTTTGTTTTAAACTCGAGGCCTCTGAAATGTTAATAAACATTTTTTATAGATTAACTAAGTATTGATACAATCTATGAATCTAATATTTCTTTTTCCAGCGGAATTTTACTTAAATATGGATAGAACGGAAGGAAATGAACCGTATCATCGAGCACACCGTAATGTTGCCGTAATGTTTGCATCCTTAACGGATTTATCGATCGACGAAAGTAACATCCTGATTGATCTGAACGATATCATATGCAAATTCGATAAATTGTTATTCGAGCCGTATTACGTTGGTCGCATTGAGAAAATCAAAATCGCAGGTACTTGATATTGTTTACGTACTATTTATCAATTTAATTATTAACATTTAAAATTTAAAGCATACATATAAAAATAAAATATATTTAACGAATTAGGAACAACATATATGGCGGCTTGTGGTCTTGAAGCGAGTCGTCGTGATTCTATGCACAGTTTAGAAAGTGAAGAAAATTCTAGCAACAATGTAGTCAAAGTTATGGCAGAATTTGCAGCGCAGATGATGGTCGTCTTGGATAGAATCAATGCTGAATCTAATTCTAAACCATATAGGTACGCGTAATTGTATATCTATTATTATTTGTTATAAAAACAATTAATTAGAAATAATACCCTAATAAAATATTGTGAATTTGATAAATCTATAGGTTGAGAATTGGCATATCGCATGGTGAAGTTTCAGCTGGTGTTGTCGGAGCTCAAAAACCTCTTTACGATATTTGGGGAGACGCCGTTAACATGGCATCAAGAATGGATACTACAGGATTGCCAGGCAAAATACAGGTTTGATTCGCGTATAATCTTTTAATCAAATGATCATATCAATACATTTTTAATACTGCGTGCCAATGTAATAAATCGAAAATGTAAAATGACTATTTTTGCTAATTGGAAAAAGAGGATTTTTTTTTTTTTTTTTTACAATAATTTTGGGTAAATATTGTATAGCGAGATGATGTTTACTGTTACAGGTAACTGCTGAAACTGCTAATGTACTAGAACAACAAGGTGTTAAATGTCATTTGCGCGGCGAAACATGGGTTAAACCAAAGGGATATGTCACGACATATTTCGTTGGTATAGATGAAAGGAGGCAGCTTCAAAGAACGGATTCCATAGAAGAAACTAGTCTCTAACCAATGAGTTAAATGAAATTATTTGATAGAATTGATTTATAGTGATTTTAATATTCACTTTAATATTTGGGTACTTGAAGAATGAAATATCAAAAACGCACAAAAGAATCATAACATACAGTGGGACAAACACCAAAGAAAGCTCAGGAAGAATAAAACATAGCACAAATAATTAAAGAATAGAGAACTTGCTATATCATTATGTCCAATCTCTACGAATATATCAAATATGATTGTTCAATTCCTTATCTCATTCTTTAAGTGGATTTAACAATCTACCCCAATTATAGCTATTCAAAATGTTTAAACAAATCCTAACATAAATAGTTTTACCCCATTATTATAATTACTATTTGATTTTGTTTCTTTACATTTATACATAATATTGTACAGTTACGTAGCTTTTCGAAAGATCATATATCATCAAAATAATTAATTAATAATTAACAAAATGTATATTGAGAGAATTATCTCTTGATCTACAAATGGTATTTTGATGCTAATTATTTTTCTAATCGTTAATATGATGCATTTACTCTATCGCTGAAATGATTTGAAAAATAATTGAAAAAAAAGAAAAAAGGAACGATTTATCTATTGTGTTATCTAAAGATAAGATACTATGTAGTTGTTGTTAAAGTAAAAAAAAAAAAAAAGAAAATCAATGAATCAATGGAAAATAATGATCAGTGAGAAATGTTGTATGGGTAAAAGCATATATAAAAATGATGCAAGCTCTCACTGGCATAAATTATTTTTTAATTCATACTGCTTAAATGGCAGTATATTTATAAATTATATAAAACATCTATGTCTTATTTATTTCTCAGTGTGTAAGTTATCATGAATCATCAATGAGAACTGAAATAACATCTTTATTTTTTCATCTTATTCAATGAATGTAATGACGAATGTTTACTTATTTACTTGTAAATATCCTGTGTATATATTTTTTAACTAACATGAGAAACAGTGACCGATATGGTTAATTGACAATTTAAATAAAAATATTTATTAAAAAAACAGAGATTATATTTTATTAAAACACAATATAAAATTTAAAATAAATAATAAAAATGAATATATTTATTTACATTCATAATATAATGCAAAAAATTGATAATTAGAATATATTCTAATATATGGTACAAGTGCTAAAATCTATTATTCTATTGTTCTATTAAATCTATTTAAAAACGGTCGGTAATAAAGATCCCTACGAAAGAATGACTAGTGAATGAAATTTGTATTCATTATTAGACCTAATTAGTAGCTCACTTGTGATAAAATTAGACTGCAATAATGAAAATCATTCTAAAAGCATTTTTGTACGTTTCATGTAATATTTCCGGATAAATTTACGTAACATGATTCAAATACTACGTTATAATATTAATACAGCCCATATGAGCGGATGAAAATCGTCTGTTACGTGTATATATATCTTATGTGGCAACATTAAGACATTCATTTTCCTTGGCTTAAGCAGTGACATTTAAATTTCAAATTTTCTCAAGAAAAGTAATTTGTCAATAGCTGTGAGACGGATCGCTGAAAGAAAAACTAAAAAGATGGTAAAATAATGAGAAAGAACGGTCGGATATTTAAAGAAGGCATACATTGAATTCGACGGATTTTACTTTAAACAAAGGTTATATTGATCATCAGCATGACTTTCCACTTTCAGTTTGGGTTTAACATGTTTCCGGAGATTCCGCGGCCCTTTAACACGCAGTACAAGTGCTTCTCCGTCTCGATGTTACCAGGAATTTATAGGCAAGATGTGGAACGCGGTGGAAAAAGTTAGTCGGTGATGTGTTCAATTTGAAAGATATCGTTTCATGATTAACTAATCTATTGTCAATATTTCTTAATCATTTTTCTTTTTAGTAATTATGCCTCCATCAGCTTTAGAACAACTTACTAGATTAAATATTAATTATCCAATGTTGTTCAAATTAACAAATAAGAAAACTAATAGAATTACTCACTGCGGAGTATTAGAATTTGTAGCGGATGAAGGAAAAGTCTATTTGCCTTATTGGATGATGCACAATCTTCTTTTGGAAGAAGGAGAGTTGTTAAACATTGAAAGCGTATCTCTTCCTATTGCAAAATTTTCACGTTTTCAGCCACAATCGGAAGACTTTTTAGATATTACTAATCCAAAAGCAGTATTAGAAAATGGTTTAAGAAGTTTTGCATGTCTTACTACAGGAGATGTTATTGCAATAAAATATAATCAAAGAATATATGAGATGTGTGTATTAGAAACTAAACCTGGTCCAGCGGTTAGCATTATCGAATGCGATATGAATGTTGAATTTGCTCCACCTCTTGGATATAAAGAACCGCAAAGAGAAGCGAAGAATAATGAAAAGGATGTAGATCCATCTGAATTAATGCCAACACCTACTGGTTTTGTACCATTTAAAGGACAAGGTAATAGATTAGATGGTAAAAAGCGTAAGGACTCGTCTCAACTTGATACGCTGACGAATAAAGTGGCCTATGTAAGAGGTATACCTGATTATGATTATAAAATAGGAACACTGAGGTTTCTAAGAAATATGAAACCTGTTAACAGCAAAGAAGTAAGTTTATTTTCATTGGTTGTTACGCGTATGACGTTTAATATTTCATTATTAATAATAATTATTTATATTACTCGTTATAGGTAAAAGAGCAAGACGAATTCAAAGCATTCACTGGAGAAGGTTTCTCCCTTAGAAAGTCAAGAAAATGATAATGCAATTCTAAATGAGTAATTCAATTGTAATTCGATAACATGGTCATATTTATCATTCTAATATTATGTTATCCACAAAATGTATTTGTTAGTACAATCACCCGTTGACAGTATACTTGTATCTTTGTAACTTAAGTCAATAGAAAAACATTTTTTACACACAAAAGCTTGTCGTCACACGTACGTAACCCGTCTTTCTTCATGACGACGTTATTCAAACTCGATATGCGCATCCTTCGGAAAGTCATTATAAACAACATTTAACGTACTTTGAATAGAAAATAATTTTAATATGTTTTTAATTAATTAAACTTGGTTTCATTACAAAACTTAAACATAAAATGTTACGATTACTTACATTATTTTTTTGTCAATACTTTCTATGTATTGTTTATCATATTTTCTATGCTATACATTCTATTGCAAGTGAAATCCAACCAAAGACCGCTTACTATAATCATTATAATTCTAATTAGTTTCTTTTAACTTCCTAATTAATATCATATTTTCATCCCTTTTTTTTATTCCACCTATTCAATGAACTTATAAAAACTAATTACTTTATAAAGTTTGTTAATATCTTTTATATATTTACGGATACACACAATATGAAACAATAAAAAATGGTTGTAATTTAAGTTCGACAGGACTTTACCTGTATAACTGAAATAAACTCAAAGGTACATGATTTTTTAACTTTTACAAAGCATAATAACTATTACTGTCCAACTAGAACGTTTTCCCATTAACGAAAAAGTACAAATTTTCTACTTAGGCATAAATATATGAAGTAAAAGTTTCAGTTCAAGTTCAGTGAATTCATTTATAATTGTTTTCGTAAAACAAAAAAGTTAAAAGTCAAAAACAACTGTTACTATACATATATATTTGTATAATTTTAAAACAGCTTTATATACAATAAATGTATAATATATTTTTCAATTTTTTGCATAATTTCTTAAATATTTCGGTCAAATGCAAGTCTAAGATGCAACGCATGATTCTCAATCTTACGAAATTCAAATACAAGTGTAAAGTTCAATATAAACCATACTTTTTCTATACTTAACCAACCAGTCGTCACTAATGATTTCGTTTTATTTTTATAATTAATTCATTTTTGTATAATCATAGATAGTACTTAACTCTTTTTATATTCGATCCTCTCTACTTTTACATCATCTCCAACTAGCTGATATACATAAGTTACAACTGTGGAACTTTGTATATCCATTAGAACAAAAGATGGAATGACAGATCTGTAAATGTAATACGCAAAGTATCAGTATTTAAAGATATTAACATATTCAAGACCGATAAATAATAATTAGTTCAATTTTTTTCGCCAATCACATCTAACTTTTTTTAAAATTTTACTAACAAATGATTAGAGAGCATGATATTAAGAAGCAATATTTTGTATATTCATACACATATACATTTACGCAGATAATCTTGTAATATTCAGCTAGAGACTTTTGCAAATTATATGCAGTATCCAGTTAAGCGCCTTAATGTCTAAATATGTTAATAAAATATAATGTACACTTATTATTATAAATTAGAGCTTACGTATCCAAGGGATTATATGCACCCGTTGCTGACCCAGGATTAATGTAAAATTTATTTTCATGCTCATAAGCTTCAAATTTATGAGTATGACCCGATATTAAAATATCAACATCCAATTGTCTTTGAATCAAGGCTAAAGCTTCCGGATCTCCCCATGGTACAACTTGATGACCATGAGATAATCCTATTCTAAATTGCCCAACGGTAACAACTTTTTGTTCTGGATAATTTAAATTCTGTAATAACAAAAATTAGGTATTAATATGATACCCAAGCTAGAGAACGGTTATAAAAAAAAATCCATACTTCGTCAAAATCTCCTCTTACTACATGTACATCGCTGGCCAGTGTTTTTAAATAATCATATGATTCTTTCGTACAAAGATTACCTGTACATAATATATGTTGTATTCTACCTGGTACCAAAAGCTTTTTAAATTTGCTTGGAAGACTACTACACCTATGCGGAATGTGCAGATCTCCCAATACTAAAACAAGCTATACAAACAATGATAAATAATTGTAACATAAATAGCAATAATTTTGTTTTAATCATTTATGTTTAATCATATATGTTTAATATAATTAAGATAGTAAGATAGATATACAATAATCTGGTTTTATGGTACTATGAAATATAGAATTTAGAGGTTATAAGAAATTCATATATATTGATTAAAAGATCTTTCTCACCATGATTCTATTGGTAAAGTTTTTATAAAAGTACGCTTATTAACAGATGCCTTTTAACACACTGCATTTATTACACAACTAATGAAACGTTAAAGTAAACTGTCAAACTAAACTAAACTAATGGGTGTATTTGACAATTATATGCAACGATGTCTCGATTTTTCATTGGAAATTTCGATTAATCGAACATTGAAAACATAGCCTTGCCGACTAATAAAGTCGAACGTTTATTTTATAAACCAATGGTAGTGATTGTTTAGAATAAATTGGAATTAATCAAAGCAATAAACGAGTACAATTTTACAAACACGAAAGATACAATTTGAGATGTATAATGTATAAAATATATGAAGTTCGAACGTTAAATGGCGGGAATATTTTCGAGTTGCTTTCCGTTCCAGCAAATATATTTTTTATTTTTACTTAAATATTATTTCATAATTATACAAAATTAATTTCTCAATTAAATCATGAAGTGCGTCATACCTGGGGGAAATGTGAAAAGTATATTTATAACGAATATTTTATCTAGGTTATGTTACATTATAGATATAAAACATTTATTTTTAATAAATAACATATCTTTCGTAAGAATATATTTAGGGGATTTATAAGAAAATATTTATTTATATTATTATAACAATGTCATGTATTTACAATTGCAGTTGTAGCAAAAGCTATCCATGCACTAGCAAAGATTGGAGATGAAATGTATGTACAACCGCAATCAAATAATTTATCCTTTCGTGCAGTTAACATGGCCAATTCTGCTTATGCTGACTTTACATTTTATGAAAATTATTTCTCCTATTATGATTTTGATGATCTTGAAGAAGACGAAGCTTTGAAATGTAAAATTTCTATGAGGGTAATTTCATTTGAATATTTAATGTTAATTTGTTAATGCTTTATTTAATTACATTATGTCTATGTTACAGAGTGCTATGACTGTTTTCAAAACTCCAAATGTTATAGATAAACAAGTAGAAACTTGTCATATCGAGTTAAAACCAAATGCAGATTTTCTTTTTATTACCTTAAATTATAAAAATAGCATCATCAAAAAACACATTTTACCTATCATTGATTGTGAGAAATTGCAAGTAAGTTTCACGTAACGGTACCTTTTTACTATTTTCATTTGTTCATTTTTTATTGATTATTATTTATTTTATTTCAATATTTTTCTAGGCTAAATATGTCAAAGATGGTGCCACTAACCAATTATCCGCACAATCTATTGTATTTGCAGATGCTATACAAAATTTCCAACAAAATTTAATTGAAATAACTCTTGAGATACTTCAGCAAAAAGTTTTGCTTAGAAATTATATAGATGATACATCTAGTAAGTCTTTTATCAAATTATTTTCTTTTAAAGCTTACTAATAAATAAAACATTTTATTTCTTAATATAGACATAGCTAACATAACAAGGACACAGTTGGTATTATTTAGAGGTGAATTTGATAAATATTTAGTTAACGCAGAGACAGTTATTACATTTTGTATGAAAGAATTAAGAGCAATTCTTAATTTTGCTGAATTTGTTAAATTACCAATTAATATATATTTAGAAACTGCAGGAAGGTAAGTTGAATATCTTAACACTATGCCGTCCAGCACGTGTAGCATTTGGTCGATCAGCTTTAAACTAATTGTCATTGGCAATTAATGTTAGGCTTGCAAATGGTATTGCATTGATGTCATTGGACGACATAGTGTTAATTAATTTTACCTTATGCTATTGCAAGATTGTTTCATTTTTATGTTTTCCTTTTTCTCTCTCTTTTTTTCTAATAGACCTGCCGTGTTCGTGATAAAAAATTCAACTTTTGAAGCAAATTTGGTATTGTCTACTTTAAATCCTGATGTAGATAGCCAATCCGAAACAACTGTTACTGATAAAGCAGCCAAATCTGTACATAAAAAGGCTACAGTTAAAAGGTCGACAAAACGATCAAATAAATCTTCAAGTAGAAAAAATAATACATCTATTTCTAATAAAACTATTAGTTATGCTTTATCACAGCAAAAAGAAACAAGTTGCATAGAAATAGGACGGGAAGCAAGAGACAATGATATCCATGCATTTCCAAAAGAATATAATCAAAATGAAATTCCAGTAAATGTGAGTGTATCAACTATGAGAAATATGTTCTCAAAACCAAGTGTATCTAGCGATCAAAAGAAATCAGTATGTAGCGTATTTTCAAACATATTGAAAAGAAAGTCTAGCGAAGGTAATACAATAGATTTGGATAATGAAGTTAAAGAAAATGATGACAATGACTTTGAAAATATCGTTCCTAGATCACCATCTCCTCCATCTAAAAAAGCACGCTTTATCTTTAAAAAATGTTTTCAAACAACATTTGATCTAAGTATGCTTCCTGGTCATGATATAATTTTAGCTGAAGATTCAGATGAAAATAGTGAATAAATTTATTATTTATTTAAAATATTTACGTAAACTTATTCAAAAATTTGATTACTAATTATTACTTCATTATTGATATAATTAAATTTTTTCAATAACTTCTTAATGTTACTGGACACTACGAAATGTTGATTAATTATTTTTTGTATGTCATCATGCAACAGTAATAGTACTAGTTTATTAAATTCAACTTACTGACCCTGGAATTTGGACTTAGTCTACATTTGATTTCGGATATCGCTCCCATAGCCTGCGCTTTCTCTTTATATTCCCTCACGTCCATCCTATCCTATTATTTCTTTTTTATTTTCTAACGTTAGCTACCCCTTGCTTCCCTTCCTATTCTCACTTTACCTTTTCTCTTCTTATTTGCCCTATCCATCTTATTGTTTCTTCTTTTCCTCCTTCATCCATGAGATCCTCAATTCTGATATTTTCTCCAACAGGTGTTTGAGGCTGCTATCTGTGTGTTAAAGAGTACAATTTTTCTTTTTCGTTCTTCCTTGTTCCTGAATCTAAGTCTTACGACCGCCTTTATACTTCCTTTCCTGATATGTCCTGATATGTGTTTCTTCTTCTTCTTTAGCCCGTTTGCGTCCAGTATTGAGCATAGGCTTCCCTTAACGCATGTTAAGGGTTTTTTTAGCCATAACTCGCCACGCTGGCCATATGAGTTGGCTAGTATAAAATTATAGGATATTAAAAAAGGAGAATTTGTAGGTTTGAAAGGAGAGTCAGGAATAGGACAATGGTTTCACCCGTATGGTCTTGGGAGATAAACCAAGGCTCGCGTAGGCAGGGGCGCGTCCCTGAAGTAGATCTGTCAACTATCGGGTTCATAGTTGAGTATCTACCCGCTACCTAAGTCATCGTGTACATACACAGTATTCAATTAATTTTTTGTCAATACATTTTTAAAATTATATAGAGCATTTTATTATAAGAAAATTAGTCTTACAAGATATCCCCAATCGTCTCTCAATAACATTATAAGATGCAAGGAAGGATATTATTTATAAAAATAATAATTATATTTTTATTATATCCTACATAAGTACAAATACTCTTGTGAGACCAATTTTTATCATGTAAGTAAAATTATATTTTTCTAACAATAAAATGTTCTGTAGTGAAATTTTGATCAATTTGAAAATTGAATAATTTTTAATTATGTTTCAAACAAATATGAAAATTATTGAAAATTTCTAGTGGAAGCGGGTATGAATACCTCTGTGACTTATTTAATTCATTATTCAGCCATTGTGTGGCGTAGGGTCGATGGCTAACCTACATGAATAAAAAAAATAGTAATATTGTAGTGCATAAAGTTAATAATTTAGTAATCTTAATAATAAATAACAAAAATAAATGATGAAGAATGTTAACTTAGCATTAGGATTATCCGTAATAAGTGGTATAGGTGGTTGGTATGCAGGAAAATATTCAGAACGAGGAAAATCTTCTCATGTTGTGGAAAACAATGGAACAAATATTTTTCAAAACATTAATCGTATACTTGGTTTACCATTATTTGGCACAGTATTTGGAGCTACTCTATCAAGACCTGCAGATATTGAATCGGATATGGGTTCTAAATTATCTACGACTGCAACAAGAGTATCTCAGGTAATTTAAAAATTTCAATGTGTTAATTATTTTTATTTATAATAAATATATATTTTGATGCAAATGTAAGAAAAAAAAACAAAATATATATATATGACAATCTTAAAGTATTGTCAAATTATATGAGTTTCTGAATATTTGTTATATTATAACAATATGTAATGTAATGTTTTCAACAAAATGTGATATTAGTACGCATTCTTGTACAGTCTATTATTGTTAGCCATTAATATCTACTCTTAGACAATTAATGATAGATTCTGCTAACTTTAACAGATTATGAAATTTGGTTTCCCTGGTTATGATAACATCAGATCATATGAAGATATTGTGTTATCTTATGACAGAAGAAATCGTGTCGCTCATTGGGTATTTGAACACTTAACGAAAGAAAGATTACAATATAATGAAACCGTAGATCGTTCAAAGTGTGAATTTAAGCCAGATACTAGTATACACCCTTATTTTAGGTATTTATTTGTATATTTTTTTTCCTCTATGAGCCTATAAATAGCTGTTATAATTTATACATCAATACAGATCGGATAACAGCGATTACAAAGGAAGTGGTTATGATCGTGGTCATTTAGCTGCTGCTGGAAATCATAAAATGCACCAAGGCCTTGTGGAAGAAACATTTTTTCTTTCAAATATAGCACCACAAGTTGGCAATGGTTTTAATCGCCACTCTTGGAATAGATTAGAAAAATATGTGAGAAAATTAACTAAAGTTTATAAAGATGTTTATGTTTGTACCGGTCCATTATATATTCCAAAGTAAGTATATTAATATGAATAAATATTAATAAAAAAGATATGAATAGGAAGGAAAAGTTATAACTTTTAAGAAAAGAAGGTGCAGATGGTAAGTTGTATGTACGCTATGAAGTTATTGGTGCAAATCATGTCGCAGTACCAACACACTTTTATAAAGTAATCGTTGCGACAACTGATAACTCAAATTTTGAAATGGAGGCTTATGTAATGCCAAATATGCCTATAGATGACAATACTCCTCTTACAAGTTTTCAGGTAAATTTTTCAAAATACAAATATATAACCATATTATTTAGTTTGATTTTTGATGCAATTATAAAGAAATTTAACATATAATAGGTACCACCAGAAACTATTGAAAGAGCTGCAGGTCTTTTATTTTTTGATAAATTATCTCGTGAAAAACTGACAAAAATCAATGGGAAAAGTATAGCTTAATTTTATTTCAAATCTAGAATGAGAAGTAGTAGCTAATTTTTATAGTTAATTTTTCTAAATCAATAGCAATAGTCAGAAGTGATCATCAATCAAAGTATTAACCGTGTCGACCGTTGCTTGACTTTTGTGATTGTACAGGAATTAGTTTTTTTTTAACGAGACAAGACTATTACTGATGCAAATGTAAGAACAAAAATGCAAATTGTATATGCAAAGAGTTTTATGAAATAATAAAATGTATTATCATTTATATTTTGAGATTTTATTGCTTTTTGTACAATTGATGATCGAAGCTTTCATCATTTATATTATATTATAATAAATGTAGTACCTAATCGCATTTTATCGATCACGAAAATAAGTATTTGTAGAAAAAAGTACATATCTTTATACAGTTTTAGGCACGACCACAGGAAATGACTTAATATCCAAATTTCAGTCTAATAAGAAATGAAATTATTTCCTTTTTTCAATGTGTCTTCCTAATGTTGTTCGATTCACTTTGTAAAATAATTCTGTCCATTCAAATATGCTCATAGCCGAAAAGAAAGTTAATTTATATTTTTAAATTGTATTATCTTTAATTATTAATTTCCGACTATAGGGATGTTTTACACGTGTTAACATAAAAATATTACATAGCACGTCATACAGTGTTATAGTATTAGTATAATAGTAGATAGATAGTATTATATATTATCAAGACTTTTCATGGAATTTATATGTATATATATAAAGATTACCATTTGCCATGTTGTGTCATGTCTAAAATGCGCAGTATATCATACCGATGATTCTCTTACACGTGCATTAAGTGTCTACTGGAAAGTTCTGTCTATTTTTTAAATTAAAACAAAATAATACATTATCAATACGCTAAATGCCTAATACTGAGATGATGAAACTATTGTTTCAGTAAATTTAGAAAAGCACATATGTAGAAATACAATTGTAAAAAGAGACACAACTACTCTGGACAGACAAAACGGAATGACATTGTCGGACAGAATCTTTCATAAACCTAATAAATAGTTTATTATTTAATAAGTATTTTGAACGCATTCTTGGTCGAGTTAATTCTCGCCATTACTTTGGTCACAGTAGTAATATTACATACCAAAGAGTACATTTTTTGTTAAAATACTATGTTAATTTTTTAAATACAGTATTAATTCATATAAAATCCTATTAACAAAACCATTAATAAATTTTATTACTTATAAACTATTTTTTATTTACATAAAATTAACAGATGTGATAACATAGCGAAGCAGCTTTCGCCAAATGTTTTCATATTCTTGTTATTCATTTACGCTTATATTCTACTTTGACCAATGTTGGTACATATCCAATGTCAAAAAATTTCAAAATTTCTATATTTATTTATAATAATTTAGGCACTAATATATGGACGGGTTTCGTTATTTGAATGCTGCAATTATGTATCGCTTACATAGTAAGGACACTTATTACAGCTTTAAGTACACTTTGTGTGATATTTATCATACATTATCTTCGAACAAATAGAAAAATACCAAAAGAATGAAAAGCAAGGCTCTTCATTATTTTAAAGGGAATTTACATTTAAAGTTTCCAATATTAACAATGATTATACAGTTTGACTATTACAATCTCTTTGTCACTTGTTGTACTTGTATCGTCGTGAGTTCTATCTTCTTGTTAAAAAATCTAATTTCAGTAATATATTTATAACAACACACTGCATAAACTAAATTAATATGTAAGTTGTAAAATACTGCACACCTTTAAATATCGCGCCTTTCTCTTCCTATTTCTTCTTTGTCTCATTTTTGTATGTTTTTCTTGCTTTCGTATTCTTTTGTACTTTTCTTATAACTTCAATGAGAAGTGACTTTGTATTTTTGTATTCTGTTTGTTTCTTTTCTCTTTTCTCTTTTTTTACGTTTAACAGCTTATGAAGGATTTCAACATGTTTATACCACTATAGCATGATATTAATTACCAATGAAATAATTAAGCAGCATAGACTAGAAAACGCAATGAAACGTTTGATGATATGCCACTTGAAGATTCGCGTTATCATCCAATTCCTTTAGTAAATGTAATAATAACGACTTACGCACTCGATAGACTAGGTTGCGTACAATGCTGATTACTTATTATTATCATCGAATCATATAAGCTCTTCAAATCAGTCTTTCCTCCGGTGGAGGTTTCATTACGTTGTCCATTTCTACTCGCGGATTGCTAAATTCCTGAGCACTCGGACTGTACGTACCGCGGGTGGCACGTTTCTTCCTGGCCATCATAAATAAGGCTATAAGCGAGCCCGCCGCAATTAGAAATAAACAACCAACGATGGGTCCTACGATGATAGCAATATTGAATGCTTGACTCCCGAGAGGATGTCCAGACTGAAAAATTGAAAAAGTAATACAAGAACAAATTGAAATAATCAAAGTTATTTTATGAACAATTAATTATAGATAGTTGTAATCATTTTTCTGACCTCTGTACAATTTTGTCCAGTATACTCTAGAGTACACAAACATCGATATTCACCATCATTTGCGCACCGACACGTGCCTCCATTTTTGCAGTGATGCTATTAACAAAACAAGTATACGAAATCGGATCTATTATGTTGAAATATTTATGAAAAAGGAGCACGATTGAATACTTACTTCTTTACAAGGGTCATCCATTCTACAATTATATCCACAATATCCAGGATTACAAATACATTGATAAGTACCAAGTAAGTTTTCACACTTTCCGTAACCACAGTCAGTCAATGGATCTTGACATTCATTTACGTCTAAAGAACAATCTAGTCCCGTATAACCGGTGCCTGAGCAATCGCATGTAAACTCATTCACCTCGTCGTAACATTTACCATCATTTTTACACGGCACGTTACCATCCGCGTCTGGTGCACAATCGTCTATATTAATTTCACAATAAAGTCCCGTATAACCAAGGGGACATATACATCGAGGAGTCTAGAAAAAATAAAAAAGAAAAAAAAAGAAAATCAAACAAAATCATTAAAACGTCACAAGATTTCTCAATTATGCGTCATGCCTGATAGAACTATGTTCATAATCTGATAAGAAATCGATAATCTGTCTGTGGTTGAAATAAATTCGATAAATTTTACCGAACTCAAAAGATATTAGAGCTTTTATTATAAGATAGCATTAACATAGATAAATCAATAATACCTGATTTAACAAATCACACGTGCCACCATTTTGACATTCCTGGACTTGGCAATAAGGCAGATCGCATTGGGTGCCCTCAAAACCAGACATGCAAGTACATGTGAAATTATCGCCTGTTTTTGAATTTACGATATCTGTACAAGTTGAACCATTTTTGCAAGGTTCGCTTTGACACGTGATCAGTCGAAAATGTTCGCAATGTTTGCCAACAAATTGATCGGGACATTCGCAACGAAAAGATCCAGGTTCGTTAACGCAAACGCCGTTATGCTGGCACGGACTGTGATCCGAGATACATTCGTTAATATCGTTGTCACATCTAAAACAGAAACGATAAGATCTAGATAAGTTAAAAGAGACATACGAGAATCATTATCAGTAATCTTTATCAGAAACTATTATATTATGACATTTTGTTTGCAGTATAATCAATCATGATTCGTGATGAAATGAGAAAAAAACACGCGAAACATTTCGTTATTTGGAGGTAAATGTAAAAACAAAAAAATCACAGATATTTCATACTTGGTATAAATTAGTTAGCCTATATATGTGTAGGTTTACTTACAACCGACCCTGCCAGCCACTGTTACAAATACAGCTATAATTAGCAATCTCATCGACGCAAGTTGCATTGTTTTGGCATTTATTGTCGATACATTCGTCGATATTGGTAGAACAATCATCTTCTGCATAGCCTGCTAGACATTCGCATACATAGCTATTTGCTTTGTCACGACAATGACCGTCATTCATACAATCGATACGATCGAAACATAATTGGCAACCGATATTGTTACTCAAATTATGATTTTTTAGAGATAAGTATTCAAAAGGTGTAAAGTTAGCGTTTTGGTATACCTCTTCGTTAGTAAAGTAATGCAATAACATGCTACCGATTCTCACTTCGCCCAGGCAACCTTTAAATGCTTCTCCTATAAGGATATATAAGTTAATTATATGAAACATTAGTTTATTTTTTGCAGTGGCATTGTTTTTAAAGTTAATAGTGATTATAAACTTAATTGGAATATTATTGACATCGCCTATAACTCCTATTATCATAAATAAAATGAAGTTTTGAATGAAAAATAATGGAATTCCTGGATACTTTTTCTTGTACAATAATTGAAATCAAAAGAAATAATTGTAGGCAAATACCTGATATCATTTGATGAGGTGGCGTAGCAGTAGTAAGAACGTAATCAACAGTATTTTGTTTAATAGCTTCCCTGTTCGTAACTTGATTATTATTTTTCAGAGTAAAGTAAGCATTACGAGTATAAAAAGTATTCCCTAATCCACCTAAAGTTACTGTACCGTTGAACAACAATTTATACCATAGTGCAAAGCTAAAATTAGGGCTAACTTGCGGTGCGTTTTCGTCGTTGCTGTTTTCATAAGTGCACTCCATGGAATTGTTATTTAGTCGTAGTATTATGGACGTCCAATTTCCATCGGGTTCATTTTTACCAAAACTCAAGATACCATGATTCTGATCATCTAGTCGCCAGGAAACAGTGATATTGTCTTTATAAACGGACACCGTAAAGTGTTGATCACCTAGGTGAGATGCCATGTGCATCAAAGTGCCACCAGTATTCGATCGATATGTTATTCGAATAGTATCGATAGTAGTGTCGGACTCGTTTCTTTCTTCCATTTCCATTCGACCGTAAACGTAAGTGAATAAAGTGGCGTTGCCATCGAATGTAGCATTAGCGATACACTCATACCCGTCGTCGAGATTCTGACACTTGGAACCTGCTGGACAATCTTGCAGTTGACAGAATTCCATTTCTTGGCAAGTTTTGCCGGTATAACCGCGGGGACACTGACACCAGAAATCGTTCCAGGTAACGTGGCAAGTACCACTGTGGTTACAGGGATTGCTAATACACACGTTGTCGGATAAAACTCCTTCAAGCACTTTGTCATGGTCGAAGGTAACGTTGCCGAATTGCGTTGGCGTAGGTATATCTTTTGCCTTTGTATAGAAGTGAATAATTGATTTATAAATGAAATGATATTTCTAGAGAAGATACCTTTAAATAATGAATTATTAAGAAATAATATAATAATACCTTTAAAGGGAAGAATTCCACAACCATGATCTCGTTGCCATTAGATATTTGTACATCCTGTATGATTCCTTTGAAATTAATTTGCGGCACTTGTTGAATTTCCATTTGACGACTGTCGACTTGTCTTATATATCTGGATGCTTGTGGTAAACCTCCCAAATAAAGGACAGTAACGTTTAATTGTCCCGAAGCGCTAATGGTCTTGCGAAAGTATTCGGTGCCGTTGATCTTAACTTGGACCAACGTCACGTTCCTGATAACTTGGATCAGATGGTTGTTTCCGTCGTTTAATTTAACACCACCTACCGTATAGGCCTCGGTACCATTAAATTGGATTCTTACGAGTAATTCTCCTCCTTCCAATTGTGCCGCAATATAAGTCTTGTCTTGAGACTTGGAATCCATTTGAGGAGCCGGTTCAGATCCTAAATAGAATATGTCACCCATATCTTGTCTCGTCCGTATAAACATCGAAATATCAACGATCGATCTAACAGCTTTCCTTGCCATATCGGAAACTTTAACTGTGACGTAACCATTAGTGATGTTCTCAAAACCAAATGTGGCAGCTGTCATATTGTACTGGCACGTGTGACCTAAATACGGTCGCTCGCACTTGCAAGAGAAATCCCGCCAACCGTCTGTACAATGACCCCCGTTTTTACACGGATTTGGTTCGCATTGTTCTTCACGTGGACACCCCGGCTCGATACCTTCCATGTACACTGTCTTAGACGTTGTTCCCGAATAGACCTAAAAGTACAACAGGATATCTCTATTATAGGTAAGTTTGCCACAAATAAAACATTGATTTTAAGCAATTAAGCTTTTCATTTGAATTAATCACCCATTCTCCATTAATAACGACGTCCTCGGTACAGCCTATAAAAAAAGCCGGACCATGTGTAAGTCCTCGAAGAGAGTAAATAGTACCACCAACGTATGTCATTGGGAAAGAAGTGTGATTTGAGTTAGATCCTTCGTTCAGACTAATTGGATATATCGTTTGTTCTTCGTTGGCCGATAAAACCAAATGCGTTGTATTGATAGCTACGAAAACTTTTTGCCACGATGAATTGTTTAATCCACTACCGATGAAAACGCCTTCCCATTTATTCAACAGGCTCGAATGTAAATTGAGTTTTCCATTAACGAGTTCAAGAATGTAAAATGTTAAACCTTTGCCAATAGCCAACAAACCATTCGGTAGCGTTGTTCGAAAACGAAATTGAATGTCGTATCCTTCCTCGCGAGTAGTGTTGACCAGAACATACGAACTACCGTTCAACGACATGGTAGTCACCTGGAAAATAATGACATACTTGTAAGCCACATGTCTATTTTTCAATACACAAGATTTATTCATTTAAATAAAGATCAGCACCTTACGTACCTTTCTCTTTTTCGAAAACATTGTGCAACAAGTATGAATAACTTATATTAATAGGGTGCTGCTAACGTTATCGCAAATGATCTACCTTTTACATGTACGAACAAAATAAAAAATCTATGATGCGCGTGTGCGTGCGTGCGTGCGTGCGCATTAAATATGATCGACGAAATAAAAAGATCGAATAAAATAGATTTGAACTATGCGAACGCGAACGCGTAGGCCGAATTTTGTCAATTATTCTCTCCGTACATGTAACTGATTCTCGCGTAAGCCTTACTTACATAATTACATATTTCACCGTGGAAACCATTTGGACAGGTACAGTTGAATCTGTGTATCTTTTCGTCGACGAGATATGGCCAACAAGTACCGTTATTTTGACAGGCATTACCCATGCAGCCCGTTAATTCAACGGAACAATTTTTTCCGCCATATTCCGGTTCGCAAGTGCAAAAATAATCAGCTCTACCATCAGTACAGACACCGTGGACGCAAGGAGTGTATCTTTTGCATTCGTCGATATCATGCTGACAGTGATCACCTTCGAAACCTTCGTCACATTCGCATGTAAATCCACCGATGCGATCGATGCAGCTACCAGCTAGGCAAGGATTACTCTCGCATTCGTTTATGTTTACTTCGCAATTTTTACCAATTACTCCTTGCACGCATAAACATTCGTATCTAAACAAAGAAAATAATCAGTTAATTTGAGTTTATTTAAGTTAATTTGGGTTTATATAAATATAATATAATTAAGAAGGAATACTACCAACCCACTGGCATTAGCATAACTGAAGTCTTGTGTGAATATAGAAGGTAAATTGAACGCCTCGCTTTTGTACAGTTCTTTATTGGATCTTTCGAGGCAAGTACCGTTAAATTGACAGGGTGAACTTTCGCATTCATTTATATCTATTTCACAGTTTTTCCCGGTGTAACCAGGATAACATTGGCATTTGTAATTCTTAATATCGTCGATGCAAATGGCATCGTTGACACAAGGAGCGGATAGACAATCGTCTATGTTTATTTCACATCTGGATCCTTCAAAACCAGTGTCAGTACAATCACACGTATAATCATTGACACCGTCCATGCATCTGCCGTAATTGAAACACGGCAGTGGTTCGCAATCGTCGATATTGATTTCACAATTAATTCCACGAAAACCAGGTGCACAATTACAAGTGTAAGCTGCTACTTCATCTATACACGTTGCACCGTTCAAGCAAGGATCACTTTCGCACTCGTTCACATCTATGTCGCATATCTTCCCGGAGTAACCAGGTGGACACTTACATTCGAACGTATTGATTCGATCGATGCAGGTTGCATTATTTAAGCAAGGCCCCCCCAGACATTCGTCAATATCAATGTCACAGTAATCACCGGAGAAGCCGGGTATGCAGAAACATTTGTAACTTCCTTCGGTATTCCAGCATATACCGTTGTTACACAAAGAGTTACCTTTAATCTCACATTCATTGATATCTTGATCGCAGAATGAACCTGAAATTAACAGTAAATCTAACATTTCATTTTAAAACTTAAACATTCAAAAACTTTGACAATTTAATTGGACACAAAGGTAAGTACCTTGAAAACCAGGGTGACATTTGCATTCGAATCCGTCGTCTCCTAGATCGATGCAAGTTCCATTGTTACACGGGTTTCTAGCACAGTGATAAACGATAAGAGTGCAATTTGGATCTCTGTATCCTTCGCGGCATTTGCATTCATGACTGTCGATACCGTCGACGCATACCTTGTCATCTGGACATATCACGTCTACGCAATCATCTACGTTTATGTCACAGACTTTACCTTCGAATCCTCTCGGGCATTCGCAAACGAATTCTCGTCTTGATCTTGGTATTAATGTACAACTTCCATTATTTTGACAAGGATTTAAGGAACAAGCATCGAATTCTTCTTCACAATGTTGGCCCATGAAATCTTTCGTACAATTACACGTGTATTCGTTTACTCGGTCGATGCACGTGCCGCCATTTTGACAGGGTTGCGAAAGACATTCGTCCACGTTGATCGTGCAATTCTTTCCTATTTGTAATATTACATTTTAATATATATCTATGTATATATATGTATTATACATTTGACATATACATTATATTACGAATTATTCCAAAGGAGAAAAGGTGAGAACAAAAACGGAAGAAAAAAAGAACAGATTGTACCAGTGTAACCAGGCAAACATTGGCAGTAATAATTGTTGGGTTGATCGATGCATATACCACCATTTCGGCAAGGATCGCTAGAGCATTCGTCCATGTCAATCGAACACTCTGGTCCTGTCCATCCTGGTTCACAGGTGCAATAATACCCTCCCAGCTGTTTTCACGATAAAACGAGTAATACAATATAAAGCAAAGAAAGCTTACATGTGATATGTACATAGGAGTGGTCAGTATCGCACATTAACATAAGCAAAATGTCAATAAATCACACTCACATAATCGTGGCAAGCAGAAGCCTGTTTGCAAGGTAGATTACGACAGGTAATCTGTTCTTTGCATTGAGTTCCTGTCCAAAATCGTGGACACTGGCACATGATGCCATAAACTGTTTCAATGCATGTACCACCATTATGACATATTGTACACCAATCCGAAACTGATGTTGAACATGTAGCACCTGACAAATCGACACGTACCACGAGGTAAGGAAAAAACACACTAGACGATTTACACCCAGATTGTATTTTATGCAAGAAGAAGAGAGAATAAAGGACGAAACCAAGTAAAGAAACATAAAACAAGTTAATAAAACTTGTACATAGATAAGTATTTGCCAATATTTCTGAATAGATTGCAAAAAAAGAACATTTTAAAAGCAAACATCCGGACGAACAAGCAATTGGTGGTAAGAATATGATTTGCGATGAAAAATAAATGAAATGTCGAATCGATGCATAAGCGAGAGAAATAAGAATTATCGTTCGTCGACTAATTACCTTTCCATTCGGGCGTACAAGTGCAGTTGTATCCATCCTTAGTACTGATACATGTGCCACCATTAACGCAAGGATTACTAGCGCAATAGTTGATAGTACAATTTGGTGGAATACCCATATAACCAGGATTGCAAACGCACTGTTCTCCGTGGGAATCCCTGACGCAGATACTGTTCGATGGACACGGATCAATTTCACAAGTACTCCTTGAATCACAATGACGACCAGTGTAACCGGCTGGACAGACGCAGTGATAGGAGCCAACGTCGTCGACGCATTCACCTCCGTTCGCGCATGGATTTGTCAGACACTCGTTCAAGTTTAGCTCACAATTCTGGCCCTCGAAGCCGCCTGGACAGTGACACATATAGCCACCGTAATTATCGTAACATACGCCGTTGTTAAGACATGGTTTTGCGAGGCATTCGTCGATGTCTATCTGGCAATTTGATCCTTCATATCTGTGAACAGACACAATTTGAGAATACGATTTCATATATTTTATATATTTTACATATTTTACATATTATCTGGCTACAGTTGAGCCCTATCATACGAAAACGTTCACATGCTTCTATTTCTTGTTTTCTTTTTTATTTTATTTTGATTTTCTTTTGGGCGATAACGCAGGGTTGCTTGCGCCAGGGTACAGTTACTCGACAATTATTATTTATTAAAAAGAGATGCCGAGGTAATCCATAATGTGATCGTTTTCTTATAAACTGTAAAGGTACTAAAAAGGTACCCCGTTCTATCGCATATGCAGGTGTAGTTATTGATCCCATCTATACAACGTCCACCGTGTTTGCAAGGATAAGACGAACACTCGTTGATGTTAGTCTCACAATTTTTTCCTGCCCATCCTGGTAAACATTCGCATTTGTATTCGTTGTCCGCGAGCGCTAAACAAACACCGTTATTTTTGCAAGGACTTTCTTCGCAAAGTCGGACACCTAATTGCGACTCGCAGGATGCACCTGTGTATCCGGGCTGACAGTTGCATGCGAAGTCACCCTTTTTATCTTCGATACAGATTCCACCGTTCCGGCACGGATTACCCAAGCATGGCGGACCTACAGAATGGCGGACATACAAAAATATTTGTTCAATCAATTTCAAAGAATAATGAGAATGTTATTAGAAACATTGGCTTGCCCGAAAAGTTCGTGCCAATTTACACAAATGTACGAAATTATTTATATAGATTGTTATTTATTATAAAATCATTTGTGTGCTTAAATCGGATTTTCGAATTTTCCTGGCAATTGTATACAAAATATTATAGTTCTTAGATAGAATCTGAATTATCAACGATTACATTTAACTGAGCTAATATATAATTTGGATTAATTTGATAAATAACAAAATCTCATCTTACGTTTTTTACGTTCTTATATAAAGCCTACTACTATGGTATGTAACATATAATACTTGGAAATATTGTAATAGCGAAATCGCTATATACTACGCATGCATATTTACGAGCTATTCAATAAAGTTGTTTAGAAAAATCAATTTTATAAACAATTTTATAAACAATTTCTATCATACATTAGTACGAGGTAAATAGGACATGCGTGCTTTAACACGTAGGTGTCATGCTACTTGATAAAAAATATGAAATGTAATGAACTGTAACATGTTTATAGGCCAAGAATGCAATTCCTCACGGTTTCTATTGCTTTTTTTTTTATCCATTCTGTTTCTGTTAGTGTGGACAAATTCTTATAGCATATTTATTATTGTGATCTACCATTATCGATTTGACAGTTGTTGCCGGAATATCGTGCGTAACAGTGACACTCGTAACGGTCCTGTCGTGATACGCATTTACCATGCATCATGCATGGTTCGTTGCGGCAAACGTCCATGGTGGAAGCTGTAGCTGATGCTATGCCACTTCCAAGGCCATTTGGACCACCTGAAAGTTGTAAAAAAGAAAATCTACGATAGGGCCTACACGATGCACTACATACGAAAACGTTGTGGAAAAATCTTGTGAAATAAGAAAGGATAAAAACAAAAGTGCATCAATTCAATTCCTACGTTTTACTAATTTTAACTATACTTATAAGTCGAACAATATCTTTTGAATCTAGCAGAAAATCTATTTTTAACCGATTTGCATCGGAGCTCTAAATATGCTGATAAGCGAACGACGTATTTCTAGCGGAATATTCCGCTCTTGGATAAATATTAATCGTAGGAATTCTATAATACTGTGATCATCTATTTTTACGATATCCAACACAATGTTAAACACTGACATACTAACCAGTTCTTACATAATACAGATTGGAAACGGCTAAGCATTCATACAAACAAGTAGATGGAAATTGTGTATCGATGACGTACCGATGACGTACCGATGACGTACTATTTTCGTTTCATCATCCTTTTACTTACATATTAACCCTTAGCATTCGAGATGTTACTCTCGGTCAACGGAATAAAACAGGTCAATGCAATGCCGCTATAAAAGGCCCCGAGTGTAAAGGGGTAACAAAGGGGTAAACTCTCTTTCAAAGCATATTACTTACGTAAATAATTTGTAAGTTTGACAAGGCAGTTTCTAAAACGTACGATATAATGCTCTACTCACATCCTTTACTGTCCGATGGACATGGTCCGAATAAAGCTCCATTATTGATAGATTCGTTAAAAAGTATACCAGGACCTTGGAGTATACATCCTCGAAAATTTTCACCAACGATCAGTGAGTTGTTAACATTGTAATCGGGTAAAGTTAAAATTGCAGAGTTGTATGTAGCATTAGCGATAACCTATAAACAAAATGGTTACTTTTTTCAAAAAGAATCGTGAATATGTATTGCGAATAGTAAAATGCACGAGTCACGGATAAACGTTGCGTTTGTAATAATATATGAGAAAAATGAGGTTTATATGTTAAACGCGTTAATAACGCGTTAATAACGCGTTAAACAATTTTCAACAAAAACTTACCCTTACATGTATCTTATATGTTTTTATAATAATGAATATAATGCCTGTTATATATTAACCTGTGTGTGCCCAGCTGTACTCAAAGTAAGATTTCCAAGTCTGAAGAAAAGATTGACATTATGCCAGGCGTTGTTCAGTAATCTGGCGTTAAGCCTTGCTTCGTAAACCTGTTGATTTACGATGGCAACGAAGAGGAGTCCATCGTGGGTGACCTCGAGACTTATGGAGTCGTCTTTGTACCTTTGAACAAAGAGTCTCCCACCTTCGCAAGTTCGAAAACTCAAGCCGCTATGCCTGTGCACGGAGACGAAGGAATTTAATTTGAGAAAAGATGAACCATTAAAGTATGCCTCTCTCGGATGATCTTCGGCATCCTTTCGACGAACGTCCTGTGGTGCTTCGTGTGTGATCACCAATAGGCTGGTCAATACTACAACAAAACGTATTATCTAATGTTATCCAAATCTTGAAAAACCACTAATTGGAGCACACAAATGGCCATCTTGTTATGCAAATATTCATGCAACAAGAAGGTATAGCGAGAAGCGTGGAGAGGGAAAAGCCAAGTACCCCATTTGGGTTTGACGTAACGGGTCTTCCTCTGCCATGACCAATAGACGCACACTAACGTATATGATCAAAGATCGTTGTCTTCCAAGTACGACGAGCCTTTCGATATACCGCATAGAGAACGTTTGAGTCACGCCATAGAGATAAATGATAACAAAATGGAAACCGAAAGAAACTTCCTATAGTCTAAACCGGTTATAATGCATTTTTTGTTGAAATAAATTCCTATTGCGAGTTTTCTCGCAACAATATTATTGAATTTATATGGAAAAGTAATATAAACAGTGAACAAAATTAGGTGATTATCAAATTTTACAATAATTTAATTAACCTTTATCTTAGATTTAAATGACTGTAACCATTAGTAGGCTTCGTTACGACACGTCGTTGCAAACGACATTTCTTACGGACCGCAAGAATTTGAAAACGAATCGCGGTTCGTGCACTACTAGTTTCAACCATTGCTTTACGTCGCTACTGGATTTGAATAAAATATCGAATATGAATGAGTCGCCACGACAAACCCTAACTTGGATTAATTTAGGTTCATTGGTGTTAGGGTTGCGTCAGGTGTTAGCCCCCCTAAAGTTAACGATCCGCTTTTCTGCTCACACTATAATTAGTTTATTATCATAATATTTGAACAATCTTCTTTACAAAATCTTAGAGCTTTAGGATAAAAAAAAGAAAATGTATATATATTTATGAAAATATATCTATTTGTTATAAAAGAGAGATAGAAGATGTATAGAAGATATGAGTCATCGGGTCCGAAGGCACACATCGAAAACGACGTTCCGTAATCATGATTCATAACGTGTGAGCGTTTGAGTTTCCGTATCCTTTTCGCATGAGCGCACGCGATACGTTCAAGGATGGTCATGGGAGGAACGACATCACCTGTCTAGCATACAAAACACTTACTGCTGGAAACAATAAGACTTTGTATAACTATGTGCAATAGGTAAGCAGTATGCACATGTATGGTCCGAACAACGTATGTAGCGTTTCTGCATATAAAATATATATATATATTATTAATAAAATACAAAGATCAAGTCAAATCAAGTCAAAGTCAAACAACGTGGGCACGGTTAGTAAAATGGATGGGTAACCAAAGGAAGTAGTAGGCAAGAGAGAGAGAGTGAGAGAGAGAGAGAGAGAGGGAGAGAGAGGGAGAGTACAATTATATACACTATAGTATATGGGTGTCCGAAAAAGTCAGGACCAAAGTTATGCCACGCGTTAATCGATCGGATCAAGAAATGTCGACAAATGCTTGACATGACTCGAAGATATGACTCGAGCACCTAGAAGCATCGAACTCTCCGTTCGAATGAAGCTCGACCCGTAGAGAAATTGTGTCGCATATTACGGCAAATGAACAAAAATATAAAGTGTTGATACAATGAAAAAAATTCAAGTAAATTCTGCTCCATACTTTCATTTTTTTAATTTTGAAACGTAAGCAAAACTGGCTCATGTGCCGACGCCCTTGTGCCAATATTCGGGATTTATTTATGCCGATATATTCGTTGTTATAGAATCGTGTTCGTACGAGAACGAGCTTCTATATACATACATACTATACAGATGGGATTACGAAAATTTGTGCATTCGTGACAACTTGGTAAACAATGCTTGCTAAATGTTCTCTGCTGAAATGTTACTACTGAAATAAAAGGAAAAAAATATACTCACAAATCGATAAAGTCTATCGTAAAGCAATTTACTAGCATAAGTTAAGCTTAATTGTTATTTTTGAAATTTCGAGGTAGAAGACTTGTTTGAATCTTACCTTCCGGGATACGCCCCCATTTAGATGGAAGAAAATTTCTATGAGAATGTAAAATACCGGTTCTTTGATCGGTTTATGAATCAGTGAATGGATCTTCCATTCATTTCGACAGTGGTTCTCACGGGTTTTCAATGCTTCAACGTTCTTAATCAATAAAGGTGGTGAAATTGGAGGAATTGATAGGGTTACTTTTTTTATTCTTTATTTTAATCACTCTTTTCGTTAGGCTTTTTATCAGCTACCGAGTAATAGAATAATAATATATTGGTAGTAAGAGCGTGTCTGAGTGCAGCATCACTCAATTCCTCTATGTCTCGCTTCTACGCTAACAAGATTAATTTCACCCGCGTTAATTTCACAAGGTAATCGTATAGTCGACTTGCGTAATGAGATGAACGGTGAAAGCGCAACAACGGTAAGAGTAATACGTCAAATAGTTGTTAGAAATGTCATGCGAACAAAAAAAATCAAAGTTATTTCAGTATTATCATATTTACGAACGTATTATTTCATAATTAGGTAGACTCAAGGAACGAGCTGTTCAGGTAGGATAAGCCGTTATACGCTACCATAATCGATAATAACGGAGGAGAAATGACTAGTGAGCGAGGGTGATTTGCCGTTTCATTGATCGTCACTAAATTCTAACATTAGGAAAGAACCATTTTTGTTGATCGTATATGATATCGATTATTCATTATATCGAAAAGATATAATAGGAATAGCGAATAGCGAATAGCGAATAGCGAAGCTACGGAAAGCTTTGCACGCCTTTTTTATGGCTTCTTCTCCCTACGTTCTTTGTTATCTCTAGCTAAAATATCTTTCAAGCAGTAATTCAACGAGAGAATTTTCTTTATTCGTTATTTTTTCTTCCCAAATTTCTACTAATTTCTAATAATTAAAGGAAGAGGACTAGTAGGAAACAATACGAATATATCATTGAAGAATATTACAATAATGAAATAATCAAATTGTAAGTAATTATATTATATTATATATGATAAATATTGAAATATACATGAAAATATACTTTTCACAAGGTTGTTTTGCTATCACACTACTTATAAATAAATTCATCATTTTTTGGGATAAACCGTGTATTTAGTTTCATGCAGACATAATTAAGGTATTTATTATTGATCCACCTAATAGCTGGTTGGAATTATATTCCATTTCGAATTATATTTCGTTTAATCTATAGAAATTTTGTAGTGCCACTTTCGAGGAAGATAAGAAGAGACTAGAGATCTTTCTCACGATCAGGTCAAAAGCGATTCGAGAAGGAGGAAGGCGGATAAACGTAAAGAAAAAAAGAAAGAAAGAGAGAGAGAGAGAGAGAGAGAGAGAGAAAGACCGATTGTTTTTCATTGTAAGAGTGGTACGTATACTATACGAGACGAAAGCACTCGAGTGCTTGATGCAGATCTGGCAAGTGTCAATAGCAAGGTCTACACTAGTACTCTTCATTCAATGATTTTCACCGCTTTACTTTCCACTTTCCCATGAGAACAAAAAAAAAGATATGGACAAAAGAAAAAACATAGAAACGAGATTAAATAATATAATATTTTTCAAATAATAATCGAGCCTTTTAACAAGAACCGTGTTTTAACAAGCTTTCCGTTCAAATTCTTAACTTTTCAAATAAAAAAATACAACTCTCAAAGAAAAGGAACATTTCTTGGTAATCATTGACTCCGACATAGAACACATGTCTACAATGAATGACCTTGTTGTCACGCATCCTGTGATGGGGTGTTCATGTTTCCATGAATTTCTTCTCCAAAGAAAGATTAAACGGAAAACGTTTCGCTGTATCAATTGGAACAACTCATTATTTAATATGAAGATGTAGAATAATGGTGGGCCCATAATCGGTATGATAGAAATATGATAGGATAGAAAATCTACAATTCGTCCTTTCGCGCAAAACAAACCTCTACCCGGTATAACATTATGTACGGAAATACAGGAATAAAAGTTAATTGTCCAGGATGTAAATCGTGGATAATATATAATAGTTTTTCTTTTTTCCCTATTAAATTGGCAAAAAAGAAAAAAGCGCAGTAATTTTATGAAGTCATTTGTAGATGCAAATACGCGAGCGAACATTAAAGAACTTCTTCTTGGATGGTCGAAAAATTCAGTAGCTTCCTTTTTCGCTGATCGAGAGAAACAAAAGGCGGTTAGGAGTCGTTAGGAGAAAAATGGAAAAGGAATAAGACTCGTTGATTAACTAGCTCTTACTTTCTCTCTCTCCCTCCTTCTTCGTCATCAGGAGAGTACATATCCATATGCATTTTTATCTACGTGTATTTACGTTTTTTTATTAGTGTTCGTTCTCTGTGCGAGCCTTTGTGCGAGCCTCTGTGTGAGCACGCTGCGTGACGCGGCCTTTCGGCTTTGCCTAAACACAGCAACATGGCTTCTACCTGTATCCTCAAGAAATTTAACCAAATAGTCCTCGAAAATTTAACGAAAAAAGTCTACAATCGACTTACCATCGAATTCTATGCTCGCAATTTCAGAAATTCCGAAAATTTCGGAAGTTCCGACAGAATTTTCATTCATTTTATTTCGAATTGTAAGACAAGTTTACACGATTGCTATATTAATATAGCATTTTTATTATTGTATTATATGAGACATTTTTATTTTATTTGGTATTTCCTTTCGAAATACCAAAATACCTTTGTGAGTTTCTCAATTACTTCGTTAAAGAATGCGGTTAAGGTAAAAAAGAAGTTATCTAACGAGTCTAAGATAAAATCAATTGAACGTTCATTGCAAATTTCCAGGAAGAGGTAACACTAATTATCATCGATATTAGTCCTATTTAATCGCGAGGTATCTCGGTTTCGATGAATATTATCATGATAATATTGACCAATATGACATTTGAAATATGTATCTCTATGTCTAAGAAGAATAAATGACTGAAAGGATTGTAATAATCCTTGTTGTCAAGGATTCTTCGGTTCGGTGAAGATAATTCATTCTCGCGCAATTACCTAGGCGGGCGAAATAAGTAATACTCTCTCGGTTGCATATTGTACGTTATTGAGTTACGTATGTAGTACTATTACATACAGTACTATATGGAAGTTTTCCTATAATATAATACGAAAGTTTACGAACACTCTCTGTTTACGGGAATTCAAGAATTAATCAATTAAAGAACGGATTTTACGCTTGAATCAGCAAATATGCGGAAAATCGTCTCGAGTTGCTGGTTCGCCCGGTTGAAATTGGAGAATAATTTGGACTCGTGAAAATTTCTTAAAAAGCCAACTAAAGAGCTCATAAAGTATGAAAGTACAAAGCATGACGACGACGACGATGACGACGACGACGATGACGACGACGAGGTTCATCCAAGGAAAGACGACGCTGTTACAAGATTTACAACAATCGATATCTACCGAGTTCGACGGACTGTGAACGCAGCCTATCGCGTGATCGAAAGAAACTTTCCAGTTTCCTGCCTGTAAATATGTCGAACGTACATACGCGTATGTAATACCTACACCACGTACAGCACAATAACTTCAAATAGTACAAATAATCTATCTCTACTTTCAAATTGTTCAAATCGTTATTATAAGAAACGAATCAATAAACGACAAATTTGAGCTACATTTCAAGAGATCGACGAGCACTTGCCTTAAACAATATTTCAACGACGTTTCATAATGAAAACTTATTATCCGATATTCTTTATATTTCGATACATATTATATTTTGTACATTATTGTTACAAGTAATGTGATATATTATATATCTATATATTATTTTAATTGTTATTCGTTATATTTCATAATATCCAATAGTGTCTATTACTTAGCCCACTATCATAATTGCCCTCACAAATGAATCATCATCTATCAATGTAGAAATCGTACGTTATTCATCAAATATATTTTCTTTTCCAAACTTTCCGTCACATTTAAACGATCGATAATTCGCTAGAAGAAGCTTTACAATTAAGTCACCGAGGAGATTTCAATGAAAGATCGTCCAAACGATTCTACGCTGTCCAAGCAAGTTTTCTCAGTTACTTTCCAAGATGGTATTTATTTGATTGCATCATTTTTTAGCTCATAATAATTGCAAAAATATACATAATGAAATAATTCCAAAGAAGAATTTCATTCAATGACGCGAATATCATTTATGTCAATAAATTTGACATAAAACAGTTTTTCGTATTGAAAACGTTAAGATAGGGCGGAACATCGAGCGTATGTGATAAGTTATGCATATATGTATAATGCATTGATTATTAGCATATGTAGAGTATGCATTAAACCGATCGATGTGAATAACGAAGGAAATTTCATTCGAATAACAATTAAATATCAAACAAAATCTTGTACGATTTTTTTTTTCGTATATAAAAGGACAATAAGAAACAACAAGAAACAATAAAAAACAATAAAAACCAATAAATCGCTATAGATCGAGTTCGTTGACCGTACATATCGGTTAAAAACGAAATACCTTAGGTGAATTGTGATCAAATCAATCGGATCGAGAAAAAATCCTTCGCACGCATGCACGCACGCCAGGAATACGTCAAAATTTTACGCGCGTCGTATTCGAACGCAAGAAAAGGAAGGTTCGACAAAATGGTGAGAGTGAAGGCATGGAAAGAGTGCAAAGGGGAGGGGGGAAAGGTGCACGGTACGATGTGTAATATCTACCTGGACGAAAGCATTCACAGGAAAGACGTTCCTATTGAATAAGGAAAAAAAGAAAAGAAAAGAAAAGAATAGAATAGGCAGAAAAGGAAAAGGACTATTCACACAGTAGGTAGAAAGGATCTGACAATTTAGAAATACCTGTTACTATTCAATATAGTTTAGAAGCATTTTCTACCTCACCTGCCACGACGTATCGTGCCTGCATTTTCTTCTTCCGCCGACGCCGCCGCCACCTTTCGTCCCTGTTGTCTCTGTCGTCGTCGTCGTCGTCGTCGTCGTCGTTCTTACGCAGGTAACACGCGATCGAAAAATTATTCGGTTCAGTTTTCAACCGCGTAACATATCGTTTTTTATATTAGTATCACGAGAAATATTACTTTGCTATAATTGTATTTTTTTTTAATTATACGCTTTTTCTAAAGAAGATCGCAAACACTGATTATTCACGCATAGATAAAGCAAGTAGTTCCCCTCCTGTTGTCGTCGTCATATAGGTATATATTCCTCACAGCTGCTTTATTCTTCGTTGCTTCCTTCTTTTTCAAGCAAAACTACGAACCAAAAGTAACAGTCACGCGTTGCAATATCCACAAACCAGCAAAGTATACGCGTCAAAGGAGACTGCGGCACTCTTCCGGAGAACGTCGCCGGTTTACCTTCCCGCGACGAATACGATCCACCCCCGCTCCTGCCTTCGACCCCTCTTCACTTACCTATCCCCCCCTACTCCAACCAACTTACGGCCCCGCTCTACAACTTTACCGTACACCTCAGTGGTTCTCAAAATCTTTCGAAAGAATCATTTTCAATTGAAATTTGTCGATTATCGATGATAACGCATCTCGATGATTTTTTCAATTTTCTCACTCTTCCTTTTTGTTTCTTTTCATTTCTTTTCGTTTGTCTTACTCCGATTATTTTGGAAATCTTCTTTTGCAAAGAAAAAAAATTTAAAAAAAAGAGAAAGAATATTTTAACAACACAAAAGAGAGGCTTCATTATTCATATCAGCACCAATGCCTCATATACATAACGTGCGATTTTTTCGAATGGATCTAAACGTATATGCAGTTCGATGTCCTATTCAATAGAATATGCGTTAACATATATATAACGGTATTAATAAAGCCTAAAATATTTGTCACAGAGAAAAGTTACCTCTATCCTAATCCTATCGTATACATTCCACAAATAAATATTGACAATTTTAAATAACCCGAGAGAAAAGTTTTAAGTTCAAAATATACATTTTTAATGTGATAAGAAATATAGGTATCTTCTGTAATTATTTTTATTTTTATTTGTAAAAAAAATCCCTTTGCCGTGACCAGGATTCGAACCTGGGTTACTACGGCCACAACGTAGGGTCCTAACCACTAGACGATCACGGCTATTCAAGGAATTGAGAACCTCGAACAAATTTTTAATCTTATACATTTATATAAATTATAATAAAAATTAATAGAGTTTATCGTTTTTTTAACAAAAAAACGCAAACGATGCGTTTATTCTAAGTTATCCCAAAAAGACTGTTTTAAAAAACAACAAGTAAATAAAGTGAAATACGTAATGTCGATAATTTTGACAGAAACACGTGGGTCATTGAGTGACGTAGACTCGTGCTGCCATCTAGCGGTAGAAAGAATAAACACTTATACGTCATTCGGCTCTTATGATAAATCTATATATAAAATTGAAGATACATGTGCCCTATTATTATTTTTATTTTTTCGATGGAAAAAATGTGTTAATATGCGTTATTAAATCGTGAGATTAAACATATAATAATAATGACAATTCACTAATGAAATGTTAAGATTAATATAACGTGAGCATGCTTCTACCTTTTCTTCTACTTTCGTGTCTCGGCGCGGTTTATCTTGCATTTCCGTTTCCTCCCCTCTTCGGATTCCCATCCTTTTAAAAAGTCCACCACTACCAATGGTCGTTGCAAACCCTCCCTCCCTCGTGTCTATCATTCTCTCTCTTATTATTCTCTCGTACTCGCCGCCCTTTTCCTTCCTCTTTAACAAAAGCCTTTATTTATAGACTTTGGCAAATTTATCTTCCTATTATATACGTGGATGTAGATTGAAAAAGAAATCGGTAGTAATTGTGTCTCGTGCATAGGAAATGTAAAAAAAAAAAATCAAGACTAGTGGTGTGAAAAAATAAAAAGAAAGAAAAAAGAAAGGAGAAAAAAATAGGAGTAAACGCTTTGGAAAGAAATTCTATCGCATTTTTGTCTGCCATTCGCGTGACGGTAGCGTGAAAATGTCAGACTACTGGTGATTCATTCCCTCATTAACTCGTCTTTCATTCGTTTCTCTGAGACGTTCTGTTTGACGAGTAGGTGAGTGTTTTCGCGCTTTTTTTTTAATCCTACATTATGGTTTCTACTTATCGAAATAGTTATTTACGTGAATATATCGCTAATTAGTATTCGTCTTCGATAGGTATATTTATTTTGGGTATATATATTAAGGGTATATCGCGTTTTGAAGGTTAAGTAACGTTCGAAATTGTACGTTGATTCGTCACCGATGGAATCTCTTTAATTTTAAGTACCTTAATAATTATTTTTATTTATTTTCTTCATTTACCCTTCGCTGATAATAATAATGTAGAATCGTTAATGGAACGTTTAATGAATGCTGTGATATTTCTCCAATTATGAGATATGTCTTCTTTATGTTTAACGCATGTTCGTTATGTATTACATTAATTGAAAAATTAAAACGTATCTTTGGAAAGTGATACATAGAAATGGCGAGTGCTTCTGTGGAATTGTCAATCTAATTTATTTCTATAGGGTCATATACAATTTTTCTTAAGGTATGAATATTATGTTAGAGAATAACTTTCTTTAGTGTTAAATCAATCAATTGAATAGAATTTAATAGCGAATAGTAGTTATATATTTTTTATGTTTCTTTGGCTAGAATATACCTTGTTTTAAGTAACTATAAAGTATATGCTTAAAGCAACAAATAAAAGTTTGCGCCTATCATTGAATTTAATATTTTTTTATTGCGTGCTATTTATCGATATGATATTTTTCTTTCATTTAGGATGATGGAGGAAGTATTGAATCGCGGCAGTACGCCATCCAAAGAAACTTCTTTTCCAGATAGTAACGATTTAAATTCTACGCCTACATCTAATTCGGATGAAAGAATATCAGATGGCAATGTACGGCAGTCTCTGAATGCCAGGACTCCATCTACTAAAAAGGCTAAAAGAGTTAGATTCTTTAGAAATGGTGATAAGTTTTATACCGGTGTTGTTATGGCAGTAACGCATGAAAGATATCGTAGCTTTGATAGTTTAGCTTCTGACTTAACAAGAGCTTTAGTATCAAGTGTGACATTACCTAATGGAGTTCGAGCCATTCATACCATGGATGGAAGAAAGATACAAAATATTTCCGAATTAGAAGATGGTAAATGCTATGTAGTTTCTGGACAAGGGGAAATCTTTAAAAAGGTCGAATATTCATCGTCAAAAGTAAAAAGAGGAAGCTCCCTTTCTGGTTTACCTCAAACTGCAGCTGCTACTGGTAGACAAATAAGTGCTATTCCTTTGTGTGTAAAAGCAAGAATAGTAACGTTGATAAGACATGGTACTAAACCAAGAAAGGTAGTACGTCTTTTATTGAATAAGAGAAATGCACCAAGTTTGGAACATGTAATGGAAGCTATTACGGAAGTGGTAAAGCTTGATTCTGGAGCTGTAAGAAAAGTATATACTTCATCAGGTCAGCAAGTTACTTCTTTGGAACAATTTTTTGAAAATGACGATATCTTTTTGGCATATGGAACGGAAAAATCAAATCAAGAAGATTTTGAATTAGATTTTGAAGAATCCAAATGCGTCCAAAGTTTCCGTAGATGTCCATGGATTTCAAATAGACAAAATGGTCCAATGCCAAGAATGCCACGAAAATCTGGAAAAAAGGTTCTTACTACCCCTCAAGTCAGAACACCAAGTCCATCTTCATTAATTTTACCTCAACCATTACGTTTACATTATGCCGTGGGACATGTAATCGGAGATGGAAATTTTGCTGTAGTAAGACATTGCATTCATAAGTAAGTGATATTTTTCTAATAATTTTATTTACCATTGACTATTATTTTCCATAAATAATTTCTTATATTTTTATAGAGCTACAGGAGCAGAATATGCTATGAAAATAGTCGATAAGTATAAGTGCCTAGGAAGGGAAACAATGTTAGCGAGTGAAGTTGCAATTTTGCGCCAGGTATGTCATCCAAACATAATTAGTCTGGTCGCAGAACAAGAAACAATGGATCAATTGTTTTTGGTCATGGAACTTGTCAAGGTAAAATGAATTATTTAAAGAGCATAAAATTATGTTCAGATGCATGTTCCTAATAAAGTTTTTATATTAAAATAAATTGTATTTATAGGGTGGTGATTTATTTGATGCAATAGCTGCTGCAACCAAATTTTCAGAAGCCGAAGCTAGTGTGATGATAGGACATTTAACATCTGCTTTAGCATATCTACACTCTCATCATATTGTACATCGTGATATTAAGCCTGAAAATCTTTTAGTTGAAATGGAGGGTAGTCATGTACGGTGTTTAAAATTAGGAGATTTTGGACTTGCACAAATAGTGAGAGAAAATCTTTACACTGTGTGCGGAACGCCGACATATGTAGCGCCTGAGATACTTGCAGAAACTGGATATGGGTTAAAAGTACATAATATTTGTTATATTACTCTTTAAGAAATGAAATAATGTCGATGATTTATTGCAGATCGATGTCTGGGCAGCTGGAGTGATTTTATACATTTTACTATGCGGTTTCCCACCATTTGTTTCCCCAGAAAATGAACAAGAAGAATTATTTGAACGTATTTTAAGTGGTCAATATGAGTTCACCTCACCTTACTGGGATACAATCTCAGATTCTGCTAAACAATTGATCACAAATATGCTTCAAGCACAACCAGAACTAAGGTTCAGTGCAGAAGATGTACTTGATCATCCATGGCTAGCGGTAAATATCATTTCTAATAATTTCCTAGTAGAAGATTTTTAAGTAAACACCTGCATGGCTTACCTTTGTTTATATGATAATGTGGTTTTTAATCATAATAGCCTCCTTGTTAATTGAGCATTATTTTTCACATTGCTTTTATACATTACGTTTATTTATTTTTCCTTGTCGGAATCGCGTTACTGTCAAAGAAATATTGTATCGTTCAACACTGTAAAAATATTGTTTTCATTTAGATTGCTTCGAGTATTAAATATTATTCGCATACCACGCACAGCTATATTCAATTGATGAATAATATGGTATTAGACATGCTTCAGTAGTAGTTTGCTGTATCTGTAGCCAGTGCTTTTTTTTCTCTTTTGTCCTGCCTCTGTATATCAGCAGAGCTTTCTAGGAGGCAAGCAGACCTCAACAACATCTACCGACTCGACGGAGCAATACGGGGATCAGCAGTGTAAGCCGATAAGGCTAGCCACATTTGAGTTTGACTATAAGAAGCAAAGAAAGCACGATGATTCTCAAGAAAAAGCGAATAATATTGATAATATTGATAATAGTGAAAGGCCTAATCAGTATAATATACCATCATCCTTGGATGATAATTTCATATTTTATATGAATCGTTATCAACTGAGAGCTTTGGATAGCAGAGATGAAATAGATTTGGTTGGTGAAAACTATGGCGAAAATGGACCTATGTCTCTTAGTGCTGATTGTTTGCAAGATATTCATGCTCTTGATCAATCTGTGCACAATCTTATAAATACTCTTAATAAAAATGAACATCTTGAAGATCCTTTAAGATTATCACACAGTAGAACTTCTTCAATGAGCAGTATTCCTAAGAATATAAATTTATCTTTACACAAAGATAATTCCACATCATTAATATGCGATTATCATAATAGTTCTTCCTTTCGCATTGATACACCTCTTAATAAAAGTGTTCCCTTAGCGAGGATAACTAAGTTAAATAAAAGAAATGGAAACTCCTTGAGTGATATAAATTTTAAAGAAGATACACAAAGCGTTCAAATTTTTCAGTTAAGTAAGAAAACAGAGAGCAAACGACAAAATAAAAAAAATACACGATTTTATAAAAACTGCAATCTATTATCTAATACCAAGTTAATGTACAAAAGTGATGATCTCAAGAATTGTAATGCAGTATCGTCTTCAACTGACAGTTTTACTGGTAGTTCCAGTAATGATATAGAAACATCTGATAGTTTTGTTAATATTCAATTCGCTCAATCAGCATATAATCGAAAATCAAGTTCAATTCAAAGTATGGAGTCTACGGATAGCTTCGAAAACATAAGAATCTCTCCTAATCAAGATATAAAATGCAACAATGCGAACGATCCAAATCAAAATAATTGTAAAGAAGTTGAAAACGTTAACGATGAAATATTGAAAAAAAAGATTAATCTAAGAAATAATACATCTAAACTACCTAAAGCGCGAAACTACTTTCATGCAGATGACAAGATTAATTCTTTCAATAATATGACGAAAGGACAAGATGCAGTAAGACATTCAAAAAATGGTTTATCATATTATGGTGATGATAACCATTCGAGGATAAAAACCTGTACCAAAAGTTCGGTGAAAATGAAAAGATTTAGTTATATTCCTCAATATTCTACAAAGAAACCCGTTGAGTGCGTCGATATTAGCAATTCATCTAATTATACAAGTAGAAAGGATGGACGAAAATTTCGTTCCACAGATGAATTGAGAAATGAAAAACAAAAACAAGTTAAACCAAAACGATTTAGTCTTTATTATACGCCGCAACCTTCGAGGAAAACATACGAGACAGAACCTAAAGAAATTAAGAATATGTATAAGAATTCTAGTATGGATAATAATGAACGCTACAATAATGTTAAATTAGTTGATGGTAACAAAAAAAAAGATGATACATCCAAATACGACGAACAGAAAAATTTAAGAAATCGGAGATCTGTTATAGATGCATCGACTGTTGCTAGCAGAGGTAAAATAAATAAATAAGACATTGATATTATATGTATAACATTAAATGTTATGGGATAACAAGTCAGACAAAATCTGTGGAAATGTATAGATTGAAAAATGTATTATTAAGATGGGTTCGGTGCCCAGAAAAAGTCCAAAGGTGTAATGATTAAGTAAATATAGTACTACTAACGGTGAAACGGTATTAGAAAGTGACATTATATTTGTTTTCGGCTTTGAAATAAGTAACTGTGATTAGAACAGATGGGACACAAATAATACAAACGAGACATGCCAAATGCATTTAAATAGAGTATTTTCTATTTGATAGGTGTATGTAGTTTGAGTAATATATAAGCAAAATGGTAGAGACTTAAACTTTCCAAGAAAATAAGTGCGTAGGTAATTGAAGTTATATATTGCATAATCAGACAATGTAATCTTGACTGAAATCAACTGTTTTTATCCTACGACGTTAGTAGGAAAAAGGTCAAAAATTATGAAGCATGTTCCCCTTCTAGGATATATTTATATAAATGATTATTAGTAACAGAATTTGTCTATATGGAATCGCCAATCAATATAACATACTACGTTCACTTTTAAAGCCAAAATAGAAAATGTATTATAGACGAGATTGAAAATAGCCAACAACTAAATACATGAGTATGCATTAATAAATTTTCTGTTTGCAATTAGTAATACATTCACAATTCTTAAAGACAAAAAGTCTTTTTTTCTTTAATAGGTTTATGTTCCTGCGACTCAACGCTAGAACGAGTTTGACAATCGAAATGGCTAGAAAACATTTAATAAACTGCAAGAAAATATTCTTGTATTTCTTTGTCTTGTTATTTTTATTTTTTTTTATTTGTAGAAATTGCGTATCGATACGTATCAATATTATTCAGTGCAAATTGTTTGTTGTATTGGTAAAAAGATAAATAAATAAATAAATACAAAAAAAAAAAAGAAACATTAGACGAATGCTATCATCGCGTTTTTGTAATATCAATTAATAATTGGCGACAATTATTTGAAATCTCTTACATTATTTGATTTTTTTTTTTCCTGACAAATTATTTAACAGTTGTTTTAAAAAATCATTAAAATTATAGTTATTTAAAGAATTTGTGTCATTTTTGCCATGCCAAAAATGTATTGGAGGAAATAATATTGTATCGTAATAATTGGTTTATATATAATGTTGCGAGGAAATTCATATGGAAACTCGATCTTTATCATATGAGCTTGAATAATATACAAATGTATTATACAAAATTAATAATTGCAAGTTGTTGAATATGTGTTCATTTAATTGATTAGCTTTGATACATATTGATACGCAATTTTGTTATTTTAATTCTTCTTTTAAGCAAGATTCTTATATCATTAAGATATTTATATAAAAGAAATTATCAATATTTATTCAGACTATTTTTGATTTAGTTAGAAATTGTTGGTTACATTAGTAAAAGAGTAGATGTTATACATTGAATATGTGGGGATTTTTCTTCTTTTTTTGACGGCATATAATTCATGTTATTCAAAAGTAGATTTATGTGATAAAATTAATATTTTTATAAAGTATTATGGTAATATACCAAGCAATTATGTGAGCAATGTGGAAGAATTATGTATAAAATTAAAAGCCTTGCAATATATTCGTAGCAAGTAGATATTTGTGTAAGTTTTAAAATGTTATTTAAATTACAGAACTTTTAGTCTGAAATTATTTTTGCAGAATATATGACACAAGTAAAATAGGTACCATTTCTGTTGTCGCTTGCGCTCTGGCTTGTGATTATACAATTTTGCTAGAAAATTTTTGTATTTTATAATGTGGATAATGGTGTTTCTTAATTATCTTGTATATACACAGTAAGAAATAGGTAAATATTATCATTTTCTCGAATGTTCATAAATCATGTGCAATGAAAATTCATTTTTTCAGTTATTCATTCTTAGATAAAATCATTCATACCAAATATTGAAAAATACATTGTTTATATATTTATATTACATAATATTATTCTATACATAGGTATATACGTGTATTTACATAATATATTTTATAAATCTATATTATTTCCATTAATAATAAATACTGCATATGCATACGATATATAATTTGTATTGTATATTGTACATCATTTATGTATGCTATACTTTACATGTTATATATTAAATAAATATAAATGTACGTTCATTCATAAATAGTATATCATATATTGATTGCAATTTGCATTCAACATAACAGCATCGTGGTGTATTTTATTACGTAATGATTCTTATATAAAATATTTGTATTTATTTTACTGATAATATAACGTTATAATATTAAAACAAAGATGAAATCTAAGCCGATTTATAATGAATTTGTAAAATTCTATAATGTAGAATCTTGATAAATCCAATTAATTCGATGTTTTAGTCACTCCCTAGTATATTTTTCCAAGATAAAAGAACTGCATTGAAGTTGAGTTGATATTATGAAATATACTTTTGTATTTATTAGATTATACCGCAGTATTATATTAATATAAATATATTAATTATAATATAATCATTTTTTTGTATAGAAATTGGAATTTTAAAACTTCTTAACTATAAAACTATGATAAATTAATAGAATTGTTCACTTTCCTTGCAAGTACAATATTAAAATGCTGTATGTATTTGTATGATTATTGTCAGTTTATAAGTGATATAGTTACAAGCAGAAATCTTTTTAAAGTTTTATAATAGAAATCAAATACAATTTTCACACTAAAAATCGTTTGTAGCAAATGTAACATTTTAATTTAAAAATAAAGAAATTTAAAATATAAAATTGCTTATTCAGTGATATCAAAGTAAGTTTACATGTCAATATTGTATCAGTATTGAGTTTTAACTTGTAAAAAAATTTTAAATATGCGATTATAAGAAATACAATTAGGTACATCCTTGCGTAAGTATTGATTCTATAATATCTTTTGCGAATCTGTAAAAAGGAAGATACTTTTATTAATGCGATTGTGAAGTATATCTCTTAAGTAGTGATAGTTTGTCACTTGGAATCATGAGGATATAAATAAACAAAACAAAAATATAAACAAAATTCTCGTTTGTGCAGTTTATTGTACCTGCAAATGTATAAAATTTATTAAAAAAACATTATAAAATAATTAGTTTCTGTAGATAAAATGAAAAGAAGGAACCAAGGAAAGGAGTAAGAATATGTTATTAATTAGGGAAAATGAAAGAAACTAATTACCTTCATAATGTTTATAGTAAGCGGTCTTTGACTGGATTTTACTTGCAATGAAATTTTTAGCATATAAAGTATGGATATTAATATTTCATCTAATAAATAGAATTTAAGATTATAAAATTTAAGAGTATTATTAAATTTTAATCCCTTAAATTTTAGGGATTAAGGATAAATAAAAAAAATCATCACAATTGTCGCCTTGGGCGTATTATTATATGAATATATAATATTTTTTTCAAAGTAATTTCTTTCAGATTTTAAAGTGCGTTATATTAAGATCGATCTACGGGGGAAAAAAAGATAAAAGATACTCTGGTGAGTAATTTGTGGTTCATTATTTTCTTATATACTTAAATAAGATATGATAACTTATCGTATTTCTCCATGAAACATATTCTTGCGTCTAGAAAAATTATCAAAATTAATTATAACGTGTTCGCGAGTTTTACTATTAAAAAAAAAAAAAAGAAAAAAAGACGAAAAAAAATAAATGAAATAATATTTTAACTATATTTAAATTAATTAAACTATATTTTTAAAGTATAAAAATGTGTGTGCCTTCAGAAATGCATTTATATATATATATATTTTAAAATGAAGCAATTTAAGCCACTCAAATAAAAAAGAATCCAGAAGGTTTGATGATAAATCCAACGATGATCACCTGTAACAAAAAGCAAACTATATTAGTCATACAGTCAAGTGATACAATAGCCTAACATATAAGTGGTCCAATTCGCAGATGCACTTTTCAATTGAATCCTTTATTTACTTTTTATCAAATCTCTAATTACCGTTGCAATAAAATTAAATTTAAACGCGTGATTTTACATTTATATAAAATAAATAAAAATAAAGAAATAGGAAAAATGAGAATACTAAGTTACTAAAAAAAATAATATCTATTAATTATTATGAGAGAAATACTTTAAAACTGCATTATATAGAAAAGAAAAATTGCAAATTTAATAAAATACGATCAAAGTGAAAAATTTTAAAGACAAAATAAGAAAAGAGAAATTACTTTAATATTTACCGAACGTTATTTAAGCTTTAAAATTAAATAATACAAATATTGTAATATTTCTGACTCTAACTAAACACATATGCATCTTTTGGACGATATGGCACACAGATTTGATGTGCCAAGGAGATGGAATGGTCCATCATCTCCAATTACAACTACAAATTAATGACGAGCAAGAATGTAATATAATAAAATATAAAATATGACTAGAAAGCTATTCTCGAAAAGTTCGAACTTGCCGTTTGAACCCTTGAAAATAACTCAAAAGTCTATGTAGTTGCCCTCTTCAGCCACAATTAAGTGGGGGCCTCTTCGGCCTTAGCCTCTTCTTTCTTCATCCCTGAAAACTGCATTGGACATTTTCAACGTGCAAGAAAGATAAGATATCTCATATATTTTTTTGCAAATTAACTTTTATTTCGTTATGATTCTAATATGGAATTATGAAAAAATTAATTTATATTTAATGTTAATTATATTCAAGCTCGTATAACCATGGATGAACTTAGAGTTCATTGCATAATATTACACGAGCACAATTAATCAAACGTCCAAGCAGATAATTTCCCTCGATGACCTAATAACACGTCGCACTTTTAATATCAAATAACAAAATTCAATTGAAATTTAATAATGCAACAAATGTAATGCATTTTCTTGCAATATTTTCATTTCATTCATTTGTTATATTGAACTATATCAATATTTTTCATTACAAGAGAAAATCGCTATTGTGCGAAGTGCTAATCTCATAATACTTAAAACTAAGTATCAAATTCATCAAAGGCTTTGCCAATTTGATTCGACTCTATCTCGTTCGAGATAGAATCGAAAAAGAAATGAATCTTCCAAGTGGTTGCAAATACCTCTATAAATTATGATACATACTCAAGATTACAGAAGAGTCACAAAATAAATTTACAAAACAAGCATAATAGAATGAGATGATAAAATTTTGCAACAATTCTGTATAAACCAGGAGGCGAAATTTCCACTCCGGAGTGGAAGCAAACCTCGTGCCTTTCCTGGATCCTACCTACTTAAAATTAAAGTTTTCACATTCGCTCAAAGAAGTATGCTACCTGCCTGCCAATTACCCATATTTAAAAAGAGCAAATACACATACGTACCCACCCACTCACTCCACGATTCTCTCACATACCACCAGGGTGCAAAAGCCTAAACTAGAGAGCATGCCCCGGGGCACCTCCGACACCCTAGTTCAACCACGTTTTCTAAACTTATATGCTAAAGGGTATACGTACTGATTGCTGTAATCGTCTGCCAAGGCTAGTGATTATTGCATAAAAAACTACAGCAAAAATACAAGTATACACTAGTATATATGCATACTAGTAATATACGAGTATATCAAAGTTTCCACAAATAAATGCGGTAACTCTACTATGCAAAACGATTGTTAAAAAAAAAAAAAAAGTTCGTATCGTACACGTGACTCTACAAGTTATTTTTATTCAATAACTTTAAAAAATAATAAGCGCGGTATTACGTGTCGCGAAACGATGTACAATGCACACACCTAAACGCACACACAGGTGCAACGTACACCGTGCAATCACTAGCACAATGACAGCCGCCAATAGGGGGAAAAACTTAAAAATAAACCTATACTAATTGTTTCTCACCTATACGAGTAGCACCTGGGCACAGGCATAGATGAGAACGCAGAAAGTATAGGGGGGAGAAACGGGAGATTAGTACATTAGAAGCTGAAAATCCTGATCTAAAAAATATGATTAAATACACATATATACATAAGACATAAATACATTTTTATAGAAATTTATCTAAGCGGCTAAAGACTCTACAATTTATTTGATAAGTATTAACTTTTAATATCTTTTAATATCTTTTAATATATTTTAATATATTTAAAAACCTCGGACGACTCCTTTCATTAAGTTGGCTGTTCTAATAAAAGAACTGGGCTTTGAGCCACCACTTAACTGCTAGAATCTATCCGTCGCGAATGAGTTTGTCTTCTTGCTCATTTATTTATAATATCGAAGTATCGATATATCAAAATTAATCGCGATTAGATAAACTAAGTACGGAGCAATGCATGTAAGACATTTATTACATGCTTTTCTGAACGAAACCGAGTAAATTAATGCTCGATTTCGCCACTACTATTCACGAACAAAACAAGTAATAAAAAGAAAGTGCATTAATTAATTGCACTGTTAATTAAATGATTTTAATCGATGAGACAAGAAAACCTATCCTGAACTAATAAAACATACAATACAATACAATATAATATGCAATTTTCATGAGTAACTCCTAGAAAGGAATTACTCATGTGCTCGTCACTAATTTATTGGAATAATTACAACCAGTAACTCGTGCCGATTAGGACCTTTCATCCTCGACATGATTGAGCACCGGAGGGACTTTAAATTTTAACTCACGACATAAGAAGTTCTACGATGGCTCCAAAACACTCCTACGTTACAGCAAGTATTGTAGTCTGCTGATTGAAGATCCATCGAAGATCCATCGAAGATCCATCGAAGATCCATCGAAGATCCATCGAAGATCCATCGAAGATCCATCGATGATCCATCGATGATCCATCGAAGATCCATCGAAGATCCATCGAAGAATTCATTCCACATCTTTGATAAGGTAGAAAGTCCGTCGTCATATCTGTAAAATAAAATAGAACAAAACGATAAGTTATTTGCAATATAATCCAAAATCATATAAAATAAAATCGAATAAAATGTAAATAAAAATAGATACTTACAATGCATTTCAATGGGATGAAATTCAATTGCACCATGGCGATGCACCTCGCGTGAATCTAAAAACGCGGTATAAACGAAAATAAGAAACTATAGATGAGTTTCTTATCGCGAAACCGAAATTTATTATACGGCGAACAACACTGATTCTAATTCGCGTATGATTTTAATTTCTATGCGCCCGATCACTGATTCTACAACTTTCAAAGACTGCTTTGCACACAGTCAATGCAAGTAGAAAAATCTTCATTGATGCACTGATTCTAATACGCGAACAGTCTGTGCGACTGTTTAAAGATAAAAATACAACTTTACTCGAACAAACTCTAATGCAATTACTGCCTTGGTCGCAGTTAATTTAATATATATATTTCAAAAATAGTTCGCGAACGCGACGGAATTGAAATAAAACGAACGAACGTGCTTCTAATCCGTGATTTTAATTATATTTAACGATACAACACTCCCGTATATTGCTTCGCGCACGATAGCAATGCACGAACACTTGCAACACTTCACAAACACAATTCACAAACACTTCCAACACTGATATATTCCCATGATGATCTGAAACAGAAATAAAAACAAAATTATAAATATCATTGTTGTAAGTAAAAAAATTATTATAATTATTGAGAAAGTGTTTAAAATAAAAATTGACTTACGTTTATTCTTCATTGATGAATGCACGATGGGTATCCTACCCTTAGGATGACGATGAGCACACGTTTAAACCGAATAAAAGAAACTTACGGAGTTTCTTAACCGAGCAAACGAAACTTTAACATGCGACGATCAACACTGACTTTACTTTCCGATTCTTTTGTATTTTATTTTTACGATGCAACACACGAGTACCTCATTGCCTATTGCAAGATGTTCTGAAACAGAAAAAGAAAAAGAACAATTAATATCATCGTTATAATAAAAAACCATTAAAGTTATCATAGAAACGTTTAATAGGAAAATATACTTACTTTTAGTCTTCATTGATGACTGCAGGATGGGTATCCTACCCTTAGGATGACGATGAATAAAATAAAATTAAATAAAACTCTGAAAAGCTGAAACATACTAAAAAGATTATAGAACAATATATCCTGTGAATCATTCCTGAAGGCATTGCACACTTTTAAAGATATTTTATCATAAAGAATCAATATAAATTCAAGCAATATTAATTGCCTTTATCTCACTACTTGTATAAAATTACATATAAAGTATTTAATATCAGTAAAAATTGTTAATAAAAATCGATAACGTTATATATATAATAGTTTAATACGTCACGTCGTTAGATCTTATTGTTAGCTCGTTGAAGGAATGATCTGGAATGAACACGTAATCGCGTCCTTCATGTCGAACGTTCGGCTGTCTTCGTTTTGTTTTCGGCTGTCTTCGTTTCTTCTGTTCTCACTTCGAGAAATTCCTGGAATATACGTACACATTCGTTATTGCCCGTAGATAGAATATTTTGTTTTCTTATTTCTCTCTCTCTCTCTCTCTCTCTCTCTCTCACTTTCGTTCTCACTCTTGTATACATTTCTGTATGGTTTAAAAAAAAGAATAACGCTTACCTCGATGAATATGAAGATAAAAAAGAGTAAACACAATTGTTAGACTGAGTATATGTATTCCTGCTGGACTCTCCTAATGCTCGGTACCTAAAAAAGGAAAAAAAAAGATTACATTAGTATAACATAAAGAAAATCAAATATATGAGTGTATGTGTACGAGCTACCTATACTTATGAATATGCTTGTATGTGTGTGTATGTACAGGAATCGAATTTAATACGAAATACGATCTTTGAATACATAATTATGAAAAATAATTAATTAGAGCATCATTAGAGATGGTAGTAAGTATCGATACCATGAAAAAAGCTGGAAATTAGAAGAAATATTGTTAAGTAACATTGGTGAGATTTGGCGGGATATCGAGATATATCGATGTTATATTCTCACAAATTTCTTACGAACTTTTTAATATTTCGTTTTGAAAACATTCACGTATGAAAATCTTATGTGTAACTATCGTTTGATATATAATAGAAAGGTGTAAAATACTTTTCAATTACCTGAATTAAACGAGATGACGCAGTACGCTGGAACATATACAGCTGACAGAAAATGGCGTTTCCTCTACCTTTCCCCTGCGCCCCCTTCCGTTGCCACTGCGTTGCCTCTGCTGCGCATCTGCTGCGCGCGGTAGTATGCGCGGTAGTCAACTTTCAAAAAAAGTAGCGAAATCCGTTGACCAATGGCTACTTGAGATTTTGCATTTTTCCATCTATTATAGAAAAATATCGAATAGTTAAAAAGGATATAGGAACATAAAATTGTCGAAATATTACTTTATTAATCCAAACAATCAAAATTGAACATTATAAGTCGATATCCATAGAAATGATGCCGTAAAACAAGATATATATATCATGCGTAGAAAAATGCATACCAATGTACATGGAATTTTTTTCTACGCAAATATTCTTTATCCTCGACATTATCGTAATCTTTCGATTATATCATTTGGAAGTCATTTGCTAGAAGAATCTATTAGTATATAGGAAGATTATTTACGTTAGAAAATATTTTTTAATTACCTGAGATTAACGGGACGACGTAGCATCCGTCGATCTCCAGCACCGACGCCGCGAAAAGAAAGAAGGAATGATCAGCAAAGAGCCCTGATTGGCTGATAATTATTGCAGAGATAAGTGACCAATCAAAATTCCCAATTACCATATAGAAATTTCGCAACAAGCTTGCCCCACGTACGTAACTCGGCTTTCTTCATGACCACGCTAGTCAAGCTAGATATGATAATTTATTTTTAAATAAATAAAAAATTTATTCTATTTTACTATTTAAGGTACACGTATCTTGTTAATATTTAAAAAATAACGAAAAGAATAAAGACAATATGCACTATAATCCTTATCACACAGAACAGAAAAACATACATAATTTATTTATTACAATAATTAAATATCATTTTATGAATTATTATAATTATCTAATTACTAATCCAATTAATAATTATGTTATCTAATTTATTTTTTATTAGGTGTATACGTTCCTTGTTAATATTAAAAAATAACGAGTAAAATAAAGACAATATACACTAAAAACTTATCACATGGCAACGTTCTGATTTAAACATTCCTTCAATTTTGTGTAATTGTTTAAACTAATATCATTTGTTTTAACGTCCCTGGCAATGATGACTTTGGATAATAAAATTTTTATCCAGAAAATATCACATTAAAATTATTTTATATTCAAAGTACGTTAATAAGTATGTAATGTTTAAACCAGTACATATGTGTTAAACAATCTAAAATATAAAGAGATTGCATTAGAATATTAAAATAATTGTTAAATAATCGATAGGAATGTCTATTGTTGTCTAAAAGATCGGAATATATGATCTATGTACCGTCCCCTTCGAAATCCACCGTTGAAATGAGACGTTGTCCTCTATGAAAGTACTTTTATTAGATGTTGTTTATATGACTTTGCAACGTTGCGCATGTGTATAAAGTGAATAATCCATCTAATCGATAAATTTAAGATTATAACGTTATGATTTTGTATTTTTATCTATTTCATGTATTTTAATGCTCCTGCGCAGTGATGACTTCGAGGGATAAATTTAGCTGCAATATAAGAAAAGTGCATTAGTGCATTAAAAATTGTTAATGTATACGTTATGTACACGTATATGGAAATGAAAAAGAAAGAACTCTCTAAACAATTATATACCGATATTAAAACAATTAATAAACATTATACTAATGAAAATGTGAATTATTAAAATTTACCATTATAATAGAAGAAAGCTGGGGTGTTTGCTCGTTTCAGTATCATAAAAAAATTGCTGGATTATTTTAAAATCTTGTAAACTTTCTTTTATGTATGTATTGATATACGAAACAATAAAAAGCAATCGATGCTGTGCTTCTCAAAATCTCCAAATACATGCAAATCTGAAAATCATAAGATTGTATTAGTAAAGTATCAAGCAAATGAAGAGTCTATGTATATGTATGATTTGTATAAGATATCACTCTCTCTCTCTTTCCCCTTCTCATACTTTTTTATACATTCTTTATGTTATAAAAAAAAAGAGATAACTTACCACCAACAATATCAAGATAGAAAAGTAAAAGCTATTGTACTGACAATGAAGTATATATCATATGTATTCTACCAAATGTTGGAAACCTAAAAAAGTAAACAAATCAATATAAGGTATATAACAAATAACGAAGATAATAAAACAATATAGACTAAAACTTTATCACTGGCAAGTTCTGATTTAAACATTCCGTCAATTTTTGTGTAATTTTTTTACTATAGACATTAATATGTAGGTAGAAACGAGCTATATATGTATATGTATGATATTTGTATAAAATTCACTCTCTCTTTCTCTTTCCCCTCTCATACTTTTTTATTACTATTCTTTACTATTCTTTATGTTATAAAAGAAAAGAGATAAACTTACCACGACTGATATCAATATAAAAAAGTAAACACAATTATTTTTTGGATAGAAAAGTAAACACAAATAGATTGACAATGATAGATATCATGCTGTATTCTACCAAATGTTTGGAAACCTAAAAAAAAGTATAAAATAACATAACAATGGTATAATATAAGAATTAAATATATAAGTGTTTATTACGTGTAACACTTTCCTTGTTAAAATATTTTAAAAACAACGTGTAGAATAAGGACAATATACACTAGAAACTTTAAGAAACTGTACAGAAAAAACAATTGTATAGAAAAGAAACCACGTTGTAGATATTTCTTAAAACAATTGAAATAAAGCACTGTAACCATCCTTAAAGAATTAAAATAAGAATGTTTCCATATAAATACAGAATATGGGAATTTATACTTTCATAGTTGGCATGAGAGATGTCAATTGTTTTGTTTCAATATATTTAATTCTTTAAGGATGGCTATATTGCTTTATGTCATTTGTTTAAAGATTTCTATAACGTGGTTTCTTATCTATACGATTATGTTTCTCTGTGCAATGTGATATCAATTGTTTTAAGAAATATCTACAACGTGATTTCTTTTCTATACAATTGTGTTTTTCTGTCTAGAGTGACAAAGTTTTTAGTGTATATTGTCTTATTCTATACATTATTCTTTAAATATTGACAAGGAAAGTGTTACACGTATAAACAACACTTATATTTAATTTTCTTTATATTATACCAATGCTATGTTAATTAATACTTTTTTTTAGGTTTCCAAACATCTGGTAGAATACAGCATGAATACATACACTCATCGTCAGTCTAATTGTGATTACTTTCTATCTACATAATAATTGGTTTACTTTCTTATATTGATATCAGTTGTGGTAATTATATCTCTTTTCTTTTATAACATAAAGAAGATTAATATAAAAAGTAAAGACAGAAAAAAAGAGAGAGAGAGAGAGAGAGTGACATCTTATATACAAATGATACATATTATACATATATAGACTCGTTCAGTTTGCTTGATACTTTACTAATACAATATTCTGATTTTCAGGTTTGCAAGTATTTGAAGATTTGGAAAACATAAAGAGAGTGCATTAGTGCATTAAAATAATTGTTAATATAATAGATGCAAGTGTCAATTGTTGCTTAAAACTAGGAGTATATGTTCTGTGATCCCTCCTCCTCGAAATTCGTCGTTAGATTGAGCCATTGTGCTCTATAAAATTTGTTTTTTTAAATTTTATTTATATGACTTTCCTAACGTTGCGCATGTGTGTAACGAGAATTTTAATTGAATAAAGAGAAATTAAGATAAACGCTCTGATTTTAGCATTTTTCATTTTTATGTAAATGTCTAAACAAATGTACATTTTTTTTAATGTTCCTGTGCAATGCAATGAATGAATCGAATGCAATCTCTTTTAACATCGCAACTTTAATTTCTATAATTTTGTACAACTCCCTGGTATCTGTAAATACATAAAAGTTATTAAAAAACATTATAAAGTAATAGTTTTTCTACTGTCGGTCTTCCTACACTGTCGGTAACACTGATGGTAATTTACATGAAGGTTTTCCTACTGTCGGTAACTCTGATGGTAATTTATCATCAACTCTTCTCGGTCGATAACTCTATGGTAACTTACCATTAACTCTTCTCGGTCGGTAACTCTGATGGTAATTTACTATAGCATTTTTCCGGTCGGTAATGCGACTTTACCGACTTATGATTATAAACCAATTAAACCACAAATTAATGATTATTTGCAGTCTTTTAATTTTTGTGCAATTGTTTAAACAAACGTCCTATAAAATATTTATTTAGAGATTTGATATAACATATTTAACGTATTATTCATAACGTATTTACTTTTTATATCAACGTTTATGTGTGAACTAATGATCAAATACGTTTGAACGGTACGCAGAGATAAAGAAAAACATGCGAAGGTGAAGGTCAAAGTCAAACGAGGTACGAGCATTTCTATGTATACACATCGTCTATCATCGAGTACGCATAGAAAAACATTTCGCGACTGGCCATATAAGGTAAATAGGGGGAGGGTGGGGTGACTCGAGCTACGTCATCCTATTCAGCGACTGGCGGACGGCCGTCTGAAGCAAGTCTCAAACTAGTTTCGCTCCAACGTAAGAAGCAACTTAATTACTCCGTAATTAAGAGTCAAAAAGAATATTTCATATCAGAATTTGTAATCTAATCAAATTTCATTACAGGTACATGCAATCATTATCGATGACGTGAATGCATTGAAATTAGGTAAGAAGATCTGTAATTAGAATTATTTATATTATCGATTATAGTATCGATAGTTTCACAAAAAATTTCAATCATAACCTCTTATTCTTTTAGGTTTCAAGAAGACGTTCACCATCGTTCCATGGAATTATACTAATCAATGGGGTATACAACTGCATACATCGTGCAAGTGTATTTCTTTCTTTCTTTCTTTTTTTATTTTAGAAATGCATAGTTCCAAATGGATCGTTCGATGCATTAGAAAATTTTAACATTCTCGTACGTAATTAATTGTAAAGTAAACGAAATGATTATCGAATTAAGTATTTAATTACGCGTTGCAATTGTTGTTTAATGTTTTAATTTAAATTCATTTTAGTTCTTTCGGTATTTAATCACATAAATAGTCAAGACACAGTCGATTCTATTTTGTTCAAACGATAATTTATAAATATGTACTTTTTTAGTTTTACATTAATGCTATATCTATTCTTCCTATAAGTATTAAGGCAATTGGCATAACTTCTGTAAAAATAACCCTATCGCGATGAAATTTATTCTTTATTCGCGA
>NW_025113129.1:4033905-4053456 GCF_010416935.1 Polistes fuscatus
ATATAACTATATATAATTTTTATCTATTATATCTTCATATCCGTCAATATATGGATTACAAAACCTGAGATCACTATTGTAGAAATTGTCGTAAATATCCGTTTTGATAAAGTATTTTTTCAATTATTAAACCTTACGGCTTAAAAAAAACAGTACATTCTAAAAACAAAAAAACTAATTAAAAAGAGCATGTTGTGGAAATATAATTTCAATGTCTGATCCACGATCAAAACTTTTTAAAAGGATTATTTATAAATAATCTAATTTACAAAAAAAAAAAGACATAAAACAAAAATGTGGACATTACAAAATACTGACTACTCGATGCATTAGAAAATGTGCCTTTCTTATATTTACACCAGTGACTATGAAAAAATGCATGTTTCTGATGCATGCTTTTTAAATATAAATACATAAATAGAAAAATGTTTTAATTTTATACAACATTGTAATCGATTAATACGATTACCATACGCATAGGAAATTATTCAAGCCGCCTTATAAAAACTTAATTTATTGTGGAATATTTCGCATATTAAAAATCCCCCAGGTGCATTTACAATCCCGTATGCAAACCTGGGGTCCCTGTCTTAACTTATTTATATAATTTACACTCTCTCGAGAGAGTGTGGGGCAGCCTTTTAATTCGGTTATTTGTATATCAAGATTTATGCATTTTTATTCATATCATATAATTTCTTCTATCAAATCTCTGTGTAAAAAAATTTCAATGATTTTTATCTCATCTCTCTTTGGTTTCCTCTCTTTGTTTCCTCTCTTTGGTTTCTTTTCTCAAAAAACTTTTATTTATATATATATTTATTAAAAATACTTTCTTTAAATATTCTTATGCAAAGTTGATATTTATTTGTTAATTTTAGAATCAAAATGCCAACCTTGACATAATTTATATGCACTCGCATGTGCTGGCTGTACTTTCGTGTATTTTCATTCGCTTAGCAAGACTTATACGTTTCTAATCAGAATCATTCAAATAGCTTTTCATTTTAATTTGCACTATTTAATTATTATATAGATTATATACAAAATGAAATTTTCTAATTATTATTAGAAATTTCTGTGTTTAAAAAAAATAATACGAAGATTGAAATATTACAAATATTTATTTATTAAATACTTTCATCGGTGCACTCATTCATTCATTTTTGATCATTCTGAATCAGAAATGTATATTCTTACCATATTTTCATCTGCATTTAGCAGGTACGTTCGACTGCATTTAGCAGTTTTGTTCATCTGCGTTTAGCAGATATGTTTGTACTTACTGCGATTTTCGTATGCACTTTTAAGTGCAGGCAAGCCTTTTAAATTGTTTCATTTATGTACCAAAACTATACATTTTTATTCCAAAAAATTATTATTCTACTTTTATATATAATAAATAAAAAGATATATTAAAAAAATTGTTTTCATATTACTCTTTATTTCTCCTCCATATATCTCTTGTAAAATCTTTCTTTAAATATTTGTGTATAGTAAAAATAGTTTCTCCCACTCTCTCTTATGAACTATTAACTTTTTCACTTGATATTTATTTATAAATAATTTTGGAATGAAAATATATTCCGGACATATTAATATGCACTTATGAGTGCTGGCAGCCAGCATATTTATATTCATCTGCATTTAGCAGGTATGTTCGATTGCATTTAGCAATTATATTTATCTGCATTTAGCAGGTGTGTTTGTACTTACTGCGATTTTTGGTATGTTCGATTGCATTTAGCAATTATTTATCTGCATTTAGCAGGTGTGTTTGTATTTAATGCGATTTTCGTATGCACTTTTAAAGTGCAGGCAAGCCTTTTAAATTGTTTCATTTATGTACCAAAACTATACATTTTATTCCAAAAAAATAATTACTCTACTTTTATATATAATAAATAAAAAAATATATTAAAATTGTGTTTTCATACTACTCGTTATTTCTCCTCCATACATCTCTTGTAAAATCTTTCTTCAAATATTTGTGCATAGTAAAAATAGTTTCTCCCACTCTCTCTTATGTACTTATTAACTCTTTCATTTGATATTTATTTATAAATAATTTTGAATGAAAATGTATATTCCGGACATATTAATATCCACTTATGAGTGCTGACTGCCATTTGTTTTATTTCATTTATTTAGCAAGCATATACGTTTCTAATCGGAATGATTCAAAATACCTTCTCATAATTTGCACTATTTAAATATAAATCATTTATTGTATGTATAGAGTGTGTATGTGTGAAATGAAATTTACTAATTATTGTTAGATAAATTTCTGTGTTTAAAAAAAATAATACGCAGATTGAAATATTACAAATATTTATTTATTAGATACTTTTATCAGTGCATTCATTCATTCATTTTTGATCATTCTGAATGAGAAATGTATATTCTTACTGTATGTTCATCTGCATTTAGCAGGAATTTCCATCTGCCTTAAGCAGGTATGTTTGTACTTACTGCGATTTTCATATGCACTTTTCAGTGCAGGTATGTACTTACTGCGATTTTCATATGCACTTTTTAGTGCAGGCATGTACTTACTGCGATTTTCATATGCACTCTTCAGTGCATTCGATAAGAATGATTCAAATTTTCTTTTTATTAATTTGTTACTATTAAAAAAAAAAAAAATCAACGATCATATATTCCATAAAAAAGAAATGTATTAATAGGATAAAAGATTATGTAAAGCAAAGTGAAAATAAGAGTCTGGTAACCATTGGGATGCAATAAAAAATACATTACATTATATATATTCAATAAATTATTATATTTTGGAAAGAAATTGAAATATATTAAATTGAGAAATGAATTGAAATATTGAAATATTTAAAATATTTAATTATTATATACTTTGATTAATGTGTTTATTAATTCAATTTGAATCATTCTGAATGGTGAAACCTTTATTTTGTGTCCTTATCTGCATTCATGAATGCAGAATGTCCTCTTCTTCCATCGTTGTATCCAAATGCACTATTTGTGCATGCTGCAGCAATCCATGGACGTCCACACAATTTAAACGAACGTGACTCTAATTTCATAAAAAATATCTAAGACAGACTCTAATTTATATACTTCAAAAATGCAATGACTCGACTATTAATTTATTTTAATAAGAAAAATGCAATGGGACTCTAGTTTTAATCTAATGTAATAAAAAAATTGCAATGACTCGACTTTTAATCTAATTTAATAAGAAAATTGCAATGACTCGACTTTTAATATCATAACGAGAAAACTGCAATGACTCGACTTTTAATTAAATAGAAAAAAATGCAATGACTCTATTAATTAAATAAAAATAGCAAAATCTAGATTCTAGTATTTAAAAGACTTTTAATTTTTCACGAACGCGAGTGTGGGACATCGTTGGGAGATGGAATGGTCCATCATCTCCATTCAGGAACAACTTATAACTAATACTACTACGAGCATAAGTGACAACGTGATAAAGGGGTAGACAAAGGGATTTTGATATGACCACGAACCATTGATCAAAGGGTTATCAAAGATATCCTTTGAAAAATAACTCGTAGTCGAATAGTTGCCCACTTGATACCACAATTTGTGGGGGCCTCTTCGGCATTTAGCCTCTTCTTTGCTTCGTGCCCTGACCACTGCAATGGAGCATTCCCTACGTGCGACGCAAGAAAAGAATTACGTGTCAAAAAACGCCCTACCGTTTGAAACGATACATCATAAAAATTGGCACATTTCAGTGGATTATATTAAAAGAATGAAATCGTCCCTGAGCTAAACCGACCTAATCCCGACCTGTTCTCACCATACGCGACAAGACTCGAACCCTCGTGTTTAATAAAACGCATTTTATTATACGAGACGCATTTGTGATCTAAGCTGAAAGAAAATTGGGAAGGAATCAACACAGTTATTAGTAATTTTATTTCCGCAGGTTTTTACGCTGGTATTTTTTTTATTTTCGTTTTTGTTTTTGTTTTTATTTTCACTTAAACCTAACGAGAGGTAAGAGCTTGCAACGTACAGTATCGATTTATCCTAAATAATATAACCACTGAAATATGACAAAGTTCATAAATGCATCATCCCAAACGCCACTGACGAATCCCAACACGCAAACTCAACTGCGTTCCTACCTGAGTGCGTCTCGATTTTTTCTAACACAAGTTTTATTTACTTACTTATTTGTAAAATAAAATTAAAAAAAATAAATGTGTAATAGATTGAAAAATATTGAATTAATTCCGTAAAGTAATTATACTAGCTTGTGGACGATCAATAAACTCGAAAGAATTCAATGATCGTACGCAACTACACAAGCACATTTAATCGAATGCTCCAGCAGATATATTTTTCTGAATGATGAACCTATTAAAAACTAGGATTAACACGTTGCACATTAAAGGTGACAATGTTTCGATAAAAAGAAAAAATTACAACAATTGTAATAATCTCAATTTATTCGAATAAGTGTATGTTATTTCTAACATTAAGAATTATATTACTAAAGATCGCGAGGTGCAAGTGTTAATATACTTAAAAAACTAAGTATCAAAACTAATTCAAAATCCTTTGCCAAGTTCAAAAGATATGAGGGTGATTTATCTAATGTTCTCATTGGTTGCAAAGTATTTTTGAACTGCTTGATACAATTATCTTAACTTAAAATGCATAGTATCAGCAAAAAAATGGAGACATAAGGAATAATGGAAAGTGTAAAAATTTGCTGACACTTAGCCAAAAACCCCGGAGGCATGATTGCGTCAGGGTTGCGTCCGAATAGAAGCAAACCTATTGCCGTACCCGGTTCTTACCTACTTAAAATTAATGTTTTCACATACACACAGAAAAGTATGCTACCTGCCTATCCCTCCACCTATATTTAAAAGTGCAAACAGACACACCAACACAATCATTCCACGCTGGATCTGTATTCGCATACCACCAGGGTGCAAAAAACCTAAACTAGAGAGCATGCCCCGGGGCACCTCCGACACCCTAGTTCAACCACGTTTTCTAAACTTATATTCTAAAAGGTTACGTACCCCATGCTGTAATCGTCTGCCAAGGCTAGTGATTATTGCAATAATAACTAATGCAAAAATACTGGTACATACTAGTATATATCTGCATACTAATATGATACAAGTATTGTTAAATTTCCACAAATAAATGTGAAAACTCTACTACTCGAAACGATTCGGAAAAAAAAATGAGAAAAATTTAATACAAGTATAAAAATACAAGTACATATCACGCGTGACTGTACAAGTATTTATTTAAATATTGAATGATGCATTAATAAAAAACTTTCGCGAAACGATGTACGATACACACTACCTGATACGCACACACTGGTGTAAGTACATCGTGCAATCACTAACGCAATGACAGCCGCCAAAGGAGGAAAACTTAAAAACTAAAACCCATGCAAACTTTTTCTCACCCATACGTGTAACACCTGGGCAACACGCATCGATGAGAACGAAGAGAGCATAGGGGGGAGAAAAGGGGAATTAGTATATTAGGCTGAAAATCCTGATCTAATAAAACATAATTAACATACATGAAAAAACATTTTTATAAAAATTCATCTAAACGGATTAAGGACTCTACAAGTCATTTGGTGAATAATGACTTAAGCAAGTGAATGAAAAAAAAAAAAATACCCCATAAGAAACGTTTTATATTATTATATAATACTGTTTCGAGGTAGTGCAGTGTAGAGTGATTCTAACGGTGACAAAAGATGGATATTTCTTAAAAACCTCGGACGACTCTTTCACTAAATGGCTGTTCTAATTAAAGAACTGGGTTTTAAACCACCACTTAATTGCCAGAATCTATCCGGTCGCGAATTTTGTTTGTCTTCTTGCTCATTTATTGATAACAATATCAAGTATCGATATATTGAAGTAAATTACGATTTGAAAAACTAATCACGATTTAAAAAACTGATCATTATTGAAAATCTAATCACAATTGAAAAACTAATTACGAAGCAATGCATATAAAACAATTTTTACATGCTTTTTATTGGCACGAAATCGAGTAAATTAATGCTCGATTTCACCATTACTAACACGATTAAATACGTAAAGAGAAAAAAATAAGTACAATAATTAATTGCAGTGTTAATTAAGTGAATTGAAACCGATGAAACAAGAAGACCCTGGCCTAATCTAAATAAATCACATATATAAAAATCACATATATATTGGGAATCACTCGTGAGCAAAACCAAAGGTTCTACTCACGGTCGCTTATGCTCGCTTTGGACAAGATACATCTACGAATACAACCAGGAACCCGTGCCGATATTGGAACTTTCATCCTCGGCATGATTGGGTCACTGGAGGAACTTTAAATTTGTTCGCTCACTCGTTACCAATTGTTACCATAAAAATAAAATAAAAAATGAAACTGAACAATTGGCAGTAGAAGTTCTGCGATGGCTCAAAAACACTCGTCCCCCTCGCTGTTGGTTGAACGATGTCGTGAAGTTGATTTAAATTGGATGAATTGTTGAATCGATGAATTGTTGAATTGTTGAATCGATGAATTGTTGAATCGATGTATTGTAGAATCGATGAATTGTAGAATCGATGAATTGTTGAATCGATGTATTGTAGAATCGATGAATTGTTGAATCGGTGTATTGTAGAATCGATATATCGTTGAATCGTTGAATGTTGAATCGTTGCATGTTGAATGTTGAATCGTTGAATGTTGAGTGTTGAATGTCGAATCGTTGAATCGATGAATTGTTGAATCGATGTATTGTAGAATCGATGTATTGTAGAATCGATGTATTGTTTAATCGTTAAACCGTTGAATCGATTATTATAATCTATATTTAAAAATAGAAAATAAAATTAATTATGTTTCATATCATTCAAAAGATTTTTCATGAATAAAAATAATCACGATTTAAAAAATGAATATGTGAGAAGTAATAATTGAGATTAGAAAATAATAATAACCGTTGATTTATCTAGACGAAGCCAGATGCATCGATAAAGATGTTCCAGAAGAAATAAAGATGTGAAGTTGATTTAAATTGGATGAATTGTTAAATTGTTGAATCGATGAATTGTTGAATCGATGTATTGTAGAATCGATGTATTGTTTAATCGTTGAATCGTTGAATCGATGATTATAATCTATATTTAAAAATTAAAAATAAAATTAATTATGTTTCATATCATTCAAAAGATTTTTCATGAATGAGAAACATGAATAAAAACAATCACGATTTAAAAAATGAATATGTGAGAAGTAATAATTGAGATTAGAAAATAATACTAACCGTTGATTTATCTAGACGAAGCCAGATGCGTCGATAAAGATGTTCCAGAAGAAATAAAGATGTTAATTCACACTTTCGACCATGACAATATTTTAATCGAAACGCAAATCCTCTTCTACCGAATTGGCCGAAAGTGTGTTAATGATTCTAATCGCGTACCGAGCAAATTGTTTTCTCAACAAGATTATTTGCATTGATTTTAAATATAACGATTTAATTACTGTTTTGTATGCAATCTATACGATCGCATACAAAAAATGCAACATTTTTCAAAACGAACACTGATTCTATGATTGCATTGCCCGCAATCGCAACTAAAGCTCTGAAAATCAAAGTTTAATTAAAGCAAGTCGTAGCGTACTTCTGTTTATTTATGTTAATAATAAAAAATATATTATATAGTTTTATTATTCAATTATTTAAACTACGTATTTCAAAAATTCTGGAATCGTGCTACTATTTTTTGTACGCTTTAATTATTAATAAAAAAAATTATTCAAAATTGTAACCACAAACTTGTAAACTATATAAAAAAAAAAGATAAAATAAACGAACAAATATCGCGAATAAAGAATAAATTTCATCGCGATAGGGTTATTTTTACAGAAGTATGCTAATTGCCTTAATACTTATAGGAAAGAATAGATATAGCATTAATGTAAAACTAAACAAAGTACAATATTTATAAATTATCGTTTGAACAATAAAATATAATCGACTGTGTCTTGAATTATTTATGTGAATTAAATACCGAAAGAACTAAAATGAATTTAAATTAAAAACATTAAACAACAATTGCAACGCGTAATTAAATAATTAATTCGATAAATCATTTCATTTACTTTACAATTAATTAACGATACGAGAAGTTAAAATTTTCTAATGCATCGAACGATCCATTTGGAAATTGATGCATTTATAAAATTAAAGAAAAGAAAGAAAGAAAGAAAGAAATACACTTGCACGTATGTATGCAGTTGTATATACCACCATTGATTAGTATAATTTCCATGGAACGATGGTGAACGTCTTCTTGAAACCATAAAAAGAATAAGAGGTTATGATAGAAATTTTTGTGAAACTATCGATACATATAATCGATAATATAATATAATTCTAATTACAGATCTTCTTACCTAATTTCAATGCATTCACGTCATCGATAATGATTGCATGTACCTGTTAATGAAATTTGATTAGATTACAAAATTTGATAATGAAATATTTTTTAATTACGGAGTAATTAAGTTCTTACGTGGAGCGAAACTAGTTGAGACTTGTCTCGACGGCGTCCGACAGCTGAAAGAGGTATGACGTAGCTCGAGTCACCCCACCCCTCCTATTTACCTTATATGGCAGTCGCGAAATGTTTTTCTATGCGTACTCGATGATAGACGATGTGTATACATAGACAATGCTCGTTACCTCGTTTGACTTTGACCTTCACCTTCGCATGTTTTTCTTTATCTCTGCGTACGTTCAAACGTATTTGATCATTAGTACACATAAACGTTGATATAAAAAGTAAATACGTTATGAATAATACGTTAAATATGTTATATATAAAATCTCCTATAATAAAATATTTTTATAGGACGTTTGTTTAAACAATTGCACAAAAATTAAAAGACTGCTATAATATAATCATAATTTTGGTTTAATTTGGTTTATAATCATAAAGTCGGTAAGTCGCATTACCGACCGAAAAATGCTGATAGTAAATTACCATCAGAGTTACCGACCGAGAAGAGTTAATGGTAAGTTACCACCAGAGTTATCGACCGAGAAGAGTTGATGATAAATTACCATCAGAGTTACCGACAGTAGGAAAACCTTCATTGTAAATTACCATCAGTGTTACCGACAGTAGGAAGACCGACAGTAGAAAAACTAATTACTTTATAATGTTTTTTAATAACTTTTATGTATTTACAGATACCAGGGAGTTGTACAAAATTATAGAAATTAAAGTTGCGATGTATAAAAGAGATTGCATTCGATTCATTCATTGCATTGCACAGGAACATTAAAAAAAATGTACATTTGTTTAGACATTTACATAAAAATGAAAAAATGCTAAAATCAGAGCGTTTTATCTTAATTTCTCTTTATTTCAATTAAAATTCTCGTTACACACATGCGCAACGTTAGGAAAGTCATATAAATAAAATTTAAAAAAACAAATTTTATAGAGCACAATGGCTCAATCTAACGACGAATTTCGAGGAGGAGGGATCACAGAACATATACTCCTAGTTTTTAAGCAACAATTGACACTTGCATCTATTATATTAACAATTATTTTAATGCACTAATGCACTCTCTTTATGTTTTCCAAATCTTCAAATACTTGCAAACCTGAAAATCAGAATATTGTATTAGTAAAGTATCAAGCAAACTGAACGAGTCTATATATGTATAATATGTATCATATTTGTATAAGATGTCACTCTCTCTCTCTCTCTCTCTTTTTTTCTGTCTTATACTTTTATATTAATCTTCTTTATGTTATAAAAGAAAAGAGATATAATTACCACAACTGATATCAATATAAGAAAGTAAACACAATTATTATGTAGATAGAAAAGTAATCACAATTAGACTGACGATGAGTGTATGTATTCATGCTGTATTCTACCAGATGTTTGGAAACCTAAAAAAAAGTATTAATTAACATAGCATTGGTATAATATAAAGAAAATTAAATATATAAGTGTTGTTTATACGTGTAACACTTTCCTTGTCAATATTTAAAGAATAATGTATAGAATAAAGACAATATACACTAAAAACTTTGTCACTCTAGACAGAAAAACACAATTGTATAGAAAAGAAATCACGTTGTAGATATTTCTTAAAACAATTGATATCACATTGCACAGAGAAACATAATCGTATAGATAAGAAACCACGTTATAGAAATCTTTAAAACAAATGACATAAAGCAATATAGCCATCCTTAAAGAATTAAAATATATTGAAACAAAACAATTGACATCTCTCATGCCAACTATGAAAGTATAAATTCCCATATTCTGTATTTATATGGAAACATTCTTGTTATTTTAATTCTTTAAGGATGGTTACAGTGCTTTATTTCAATTGTTTTAAGAAATATCAACAACGTGGTTTCTTTTCTATATAATTGTGTTTTTCTGTGCAATGTGACAAAGTTTTTAGTGTATATTATCTTTATTCTATGCATTATTTTTTAAATATTAACAAGGAAAGTGTTACACGTATAATAAACACTTATATATTTAATTTTCTTTATATTATACCAATGTTAAGTTATTTTATACTTTTTTTAGGTTTCCAAACATTGGTAGAATACAGCATGAATATACATACTCATTGTCAGTCTAATTGTGTTTACTTTTCTATCTAAATAATAACTGTGTTTACTTTTTTATATTGATATCAGCTGTGGTAAGTTTATCTCTTTTCTTTTATAACATAAAGAATGTTAATATAAAAAGTATGAGAAGGGGAAAGAGAGAGAGAGAGTGATATCTTATACAAATATCATACATATACATATACAGACTCTTTCAATTTGCTTGATACTTTACTAATACAATCTTATGATTTTCAGATTTGCATGTATTTTGAGATTTTGAGAAGCACAGCATCGATTATGCTTTTTTATTGTTTCGTATATCAAATACATACATAAAAGAAAAGTTTACAAGATTTTAAAATGAATTCAAGCAATTTTTTCATGGTACTGAAACGAGCAAACACCTAAGCTTTCTTCTATAATAATGGTAAACTTCAATAATTCACATTTACCATTAGTATATTGTTTATTAATTGTTTGAATATATTAATTTTATAATTGTTTAGAGAAATATACTTTCCTTTTTTCATTTACATATACGTTAATAAATGCCAGAAAAAGTAATTTAATTATACACGTTACTCTGTTAGTTAGTATTCTTTCAATATTAACAATTGTATAACAATTATTTTAATGCACTAATGCATTTTTCTTATATTGCAGCTAAATTTTACCCTTCAAGTCATCACTGCGCAGGAGCATTAAAATAATTACACAAAAATTAAAAGAATACTAAAATAAGAACGTTACAATCTTAAATATTATGTATTAGATGTATGACACCCTTTATACACATGCGCAACGTTAGGAAAGTCAGATAAACAACGTTTAATAAAAGTACTTTCATAGAGGACAAGAGCTCATTTCAACGGTGGATTTTGAAGGGGACGGTACATACGTCATATATTCCGATCTTTTAGACAACAATAGACATTCCTATCGATTATTTAACAATTATTTTAATATTCTAATGCAATCTCTTTATATTTCAGATTGTTTAAACACATATTTACTGGTTTAAACATTACATACTTATTAACATACTTTGAATATAAAATAATTTTAATGTGATATTTTTTTCGATAAAAATTTTATTATTCAAAGTCATCATTGTACAGGGATGTTAAAACAAATGTATATTAGTTTAAACAATTACATAAAAATTGAAGGAATTTTTTTATCAGAACGTTGCAATGTGATTAAGTTTTTAGTGTATATTGTCTTTATTTTACTCGTTACTTTTTAAATATTAACAAGGAACGTATACACCTAATAAAAAAATAAATTAGATAAGAATAATTATTAATTGGATTAGTAATTAGATAATTATAATAATTCATAAAATTGATATTTAATTATTGTAATAAATAAATTATGTATGTTTTTCTGTTCTGTGTGATAAGGATTATAGAGCATATTGTCTTTATTCTTTTCGTTATTTTTTAAATATTAACAAGATACGTGTACCTTAAATATAGTAAAATAGAATAAATTTTTTATTTATTTAAAAAATAAATTATCATATCTAGCTTGACTAGTGTGGTCATGAAGAAAGCCGAGTTACGTACGTGACGGGGCAAGCTTGTGTGCGTGAAATTTCTATATGGTAATTGGGAATTTTTGATTGGTCACTTATCTCTGCAATAATTATCAGCCAATCAGAGCTCTTTGCTGATCATTCTTTCTTTTCGCGGCGTCGGTGCTGGAGATCGGACGGATGCTACGTCGTTCCGTTAATCTCAGGTAATTAAAAAATATTTTCTAACGTAAATAATCTTCCTATATACTAATAGATTCTTCTAGCAAATGACTTCTAAATGATATAATCGAAAGATTACGATAATGTCGAGGATAAAGAATATTTGCGTAGAAAAAAATTCCATGTACATTGGTATGCATTTTTCTACGCAATGATATATATATCTTGTTTTACGGCATCATTTCTATGGATATCGACTTATAATGTTAATTTTCATTGTTTGGATTAATAAAGTATATATTTCGACAATTTTTATGTTCCTATATCCTATTTTTAACTATTCGATATTTTTCTATGATAGCTTGGAAAAACGCAAAATTCTGAAGCAGCCATGATGTCGTCTCAGATGTCGCTTCGTTTCTTTGCGGCTACGTCACAGCGACGACCACCATTTTGTATACCTGTCATCTCGTTTAACTCAGGTAATTGAAAAGTATTTTACACCTTCCTATTATATATCAAACGATAGCTACACACAAGATTTTCATACGTGAGTGTTTTCAAAACGAAATATTGAAAAGTTCGTAAGAAATTTGTGAGAATATAACATCGATATATCTCGATATCCCGCCAAATCTCACCAATGTTACTTAACAATATTTCTTCTAATTTCCAGCTTTTTTCATGGTATCGATACTTACTACCATCTCTAATGATGCTCTAATTAATTATTTTTCATAATTATGTATTCAAAGATCGTATTTCGTATTAAATTCGATTCCTGTAACATACACACACATACAAGCATATATTCATAAGTATAGGTAGCTCGTACACATACACTCATATATTTGATTTTCTTTATGTTATACTAATGTAATCTTTTTTTTTCCTTTTTTAGGTACCGAGCATTAGGAGACAGTCCAGCAGGAATACATATACTCAGTCTAACAATTGTGTTTACTCTTTTTTATCTTCATATTCATCGAGGTGAGCGTTATTCTTTTTTTTAAACCATAAAAGAGTGAGTACGAAAGTGAGAGAGAGAGAGAGAGAGAGAAAATAAAAAAACAAAATATTCTATCTACGGGCAATAACGAATGTGTACGTATGTTCCAGGAATTTCTCGAAGTGAGACAGAAGAAACGAAGGCAGACCGAAACAAAACGAAGACAGCCGAACGTTCGACATGAAGGACGCGATTACGTGTTCATTCCAGATCGTTCCTTCAACGAGCTAACAATAAGATCTAACGACGTGACGTATTAACTATTATATATATATAACGTTATCGATTTTTATTAACAATTTTTACTGATATTAAATACTTTATATGTAATTTTATACAAGTAGTGAGATAAAGGCAATTGATATTGCTTGAATTTATATTGATTCTTTATGATAAAATATCTTTAAAAGTGTGCAATGCCTTCAGGAATGATTCACAGGATATATTGTTCTATAATCTTTTTAGTATGTTTCAGCTTTTCAGAGTTTTTCTTTAATTTTATTTTATTCATCGTCATCCTAAGGGTAGGATACCCATCCTGCAGTCATCAATGAAGACTAAAAGTAATATATTTTCCTATTAAACGTTTCTATGATAACTTTAATGGTTTTTTATTACGACGATGATATTAATTGTTCTTTTTCTTTTTCTGTTTCAGAACATCATTGCAATCGAGCGCGTAGGCAATGAGGTACTCGTGTGTTGCATCGTAAAAATAAAATACAAAAGAATCGGAAAGTAAAGTCAGTGTTGATCGTCGCATGTTAAAGTTTCGTTTGCTCGGTTAAGAAACTCCGTAAGTTTCTTTTATTCGGTTTAAACGTGTGCTCATCGTCATCCTAAGGGTAGGATACCCATCGTGCATTCATCAATGAAGAATAAACGTAAGTCAATTTTTATTTTAACACTTTCTCAATAATTATAATAATTTTTTTACTTACAACAATGATATTTATAATTTTGTTTTTATTTCTGTTTCAGATCATCATGGGAATATATCAGTGTTGGATTGCAGTGTTTGTGAATTGTGTTTGTGAAGTGTTGCAAGTGTTCGTGCATTGCTATCGTGCGCGAAGCAATATACGGGAGTGTTGTATCGTTAAATATAATTAAAATCACGGATTAGAAGCACGTTCGTTCGTTTTCTTTTCAATTCCGTCGCGTTCGCGAACTATTTTTGAAATTTATATATTAAATTAACTGCGACCAATGCAGTAATTGCATTAGAGTTTGTTCGAGTAAAGTTGTATTTTTATCTTTAAACAGTCGCACAGACTGTTCGCGTATTAGAATCAGTGCATCAATGAAGATTTTTTACTTGCATTGACTGTGTGCAAAGCAGTCTTTGAATTAGTTGTGTAGAATCAGTGATCGGGCGTATAGTAAATTAAAATCATACGCGAATTAGAATCAGTGTTGTTCGACGTATAATAAAATTTCGGTTTCGCGATAAGAAACTCATCTATAGTTTCTTATTTTCGTTTATACCGCGTTTTTAGATTCACGCGAGGTGCATCGCCATGGTGCAATTGAATTTCATCCCATTGGAATGCATTGTAAGTATCTATTTTTATTTACATTTTATTCGATTTTATTTTATATGATTTTGGATTATATTGCAAATAACTTATCGTTTTGTTCTATTTTATTTTACAGATATGACGACGGACTTTCTACCTTATCAAAGATGTGGAATGAATTCTTCGATGGATCTTCGATGGATCTTCGATGGATCTTCGATGGATCTTCGATGGATCTTCGATGGATCTTCGATGGATCTTCGATGGATCTTCGATGGATCTTCGATGGATCTTCGATATTCGCATTCTACAATACTTGCTGCGAAGTAGGAGTGTTTTGGAGCCATCGTAGAACTTCTTATGCCGTGAGTTAAAATTTAAAGTCCCTCCGGTGCTCAATCATGTCGAGGATGAAAGGTCCTAATCGGCACGAGTTACTGGTTGTAATTATTTAAATAAATTAGTGACGAGCACATGAGTAATTCCTTTCTAGGAGTTACTCATGAAAATTGTATATTATATTGTATATTGTATTGTATATTTTGTATTAGTTCAGGATAGGTTTTCTTGTCTCATCGGTTAAATTCATTTAATTGACAGTGCAATCAATTAATGCACTTTCTTTTTTATTACGTGTTTTGTTCGTGGTTAGTAGTGACGAAACCGAGCATTAATTTACTCGTTTTCGTCCAGAAAAGCATGTAATAAATGTCTTACATGTATTGCTTCGTACTTAGTTTATCTAATCGCGATTAATTTTGATATATCGATACTTCGATATTACAAATAAATGAGCAAGAAAACAAACTCATTCGCGACGGATAGATTCTAGCAGTTAAGTGGTGGCTCAAAGCCCAGTTCTTTTATTAGAACAGCCAACTTAATGAAAGGAGTCGTCCGAGGTTTTTAAATATATTAAAATATATTAAAAGATATTCAAAGTCATTATTTATTAAAAAAATTGTAGAGTCCTTAGTCGCTTAGATGAATTTTTATAAAAATGTATATTTATATGTTATGTATATATGTGTTTTTAATCATATTTTTTAGATCAGGATTTTCAGCTTCTAATGTACTAATCTCCCGTTTCTCCCCCCTATACTTTCTGCGTTCTCATCTATACGTGTGCCCAGGTGCTACTCGTATGGGTGAGAAACAGTTGGTATAGGTTTAGTTTTAAGTTTTTTCCCCTATTGGCGGCTGTCATTGTGCTAGTGATTGCACGGTGTACGTTGCACCTGTGTGTGCGTTTAGGTGTGTGCATTGTACATCGTTTCGCGACACGTAATACCGCGCTTATTATTTTTTAAGTTATTGAATAAAAATAACTTGTAGAGTCACGTGTACGATACAAACTTTTTTTTTTTTTTTTTTTAACAATCGTTTTGCATAGTAGAGTTACCGCATTTATTTGTGGAAACTTTGATATACTCGTATATTACTAGTATGCATATATACTAGTGTATACTTGTATTTTTGCTGTAGTTTTTTATGCAATAATCACTAGCCTTGGCAGACGATTACAGCAATCAGTACGTATACCCTTTAGCATATAAGTTTAGAAAACGTGGTTGAACTAGGGTGTCGGAGGTGCCCCGGGGCATGCTCTCTAGTTTAGGCTTTTGCACCCTGGTGGTATGTGAGAGAATCGTGGAGTGGGTGGGTGGGTACGTATGTGTATTTGCTCTTTTTAAATACGGGTAATTGGCAGACAGGTAGCATACTTCTTTGAGCGAATGTGAAAACTTTAATTTTAAGTAGGTAGGACCCAGGAAAGGCACTAGGCTTACTTTCACTCCGGAGTGGAAATTCCGCCTCCTGGTTTATACAGAATTGTTGCAAAATTTTATCATCTCATTCTATTATGCTTGTTTTGTAATTCTATTTTGTGACTCTTCTGTAATCTTTAGTATGTATCATAATTTATAGAGGCATTTGCAACCATTTGGAAGATTCATTTCTTATTCGATTCTATCTCGAACGAGATAGAGTCGAATCAAATTGGCAAAGCCTTTGATGAATTTGATACTTAATTTTAAGTAATATAATATTAGCACTTCGCACAATAGCGATTTTCTCTTGTAATGAAAAATATTTGATATAGTTCAATATAACAAATGAATGAAATGAAAATATTGCAAGAAAATGCATTACATTTGTTGCATTATTAAATTTCAATTGAATTTTGTTATTTGATATTAAAAGTGCGACGTGTTATTAGGTCATCGAGGGAAATTATCTGCTTGGACGTTTGATTAATTGTGCTCGTGTAATATTATGCAATGAACTCTAAGTTCATCCATGGTTATACGAGCTTGAATATAATTAACATTAAATATAAATTAATTTTTTCATAATTCCATATTAGAATCATAACGAAATAAAAGTTAATTTGCAAAAAAAGATATGAGATATCTTATCTTTCTTGCACGTTGAAAATGTCCAATGCAGTTTTCAGGGATGAAGAAAGAAGAGGCTAAGGCCGAAGAGGCCCCCACTTAATTGTGGCTGAAGAGGGCAACTACATAGACTATTAAGTTATTTTCAAAGGTTCAACAATAAGTTCGAACTTTTCGAAAATAGCTCTTTAGTCATATTTTATATTCTATTGTATTATTTATTTGCTCGTCATTAATTTGTAATTGTAATCGGAGATGATGGACCATTCCATCTCCTTGGCACATCAAATCTGTGTGCCATATCGTCCAAAAGATGCATATGTGTTTAGTTACAGTCAGAAATATTAAAATTTTTGTATTATTAAATTTTGAAGTTTAAATAACGTTCGGTAAATATTACAGTAATTTCTCTTTTCTTGTTTCATCTTTTAAATTTTTCACTTTGATCGTATTTTATTAAATTTGCAATTTTTCTTTTCTATATAATGCAGTTTAAAAGTATTTCATAATAATTAATAGATATTACTTTTTTAGTAACATAGTATTCTTATTTTTCCTATTTCTTTATTTTTATTTATTTTATATAAATGTAAAATCACGCGTTTAAATTTAATTTTATTGCAACGGTAATTAGAGATTTGATAAAAAGTAAATAAAGGATTCAATTGAAAAGTGCATCTGCGAATTGGACCACTTATATGTTAGGCTATTGTATCACTTGACTGTATGACTAATATAGTTTGCTTTTTGTTACAGGTGATCATCGTTGGATTTATCATCAAACCTTCTGGATTCTTTTTTATTTGTGTGTCTCAAATTGCTTCATTTTAAAATATATATATAAATGCATTTCTGAAGGCACACACTTGTTTATATATTAAAAATTAAATATAATTATATAAAATTCTATATTACAATATAAATATACTATATATACTATCAAAGTATATGTCATATACTATCATATATACTATCAAAGAATATTACATTCTTTTATAGTATTGTATCGTCATCGCCTTAAGTATCTACTATCGCCCATTGATGGTCAGGTTAGTAACTAAGAGTAATGTGGTTACGCGAAAAGTGGACTTGTGAGCTTCTATGTACTTCTGTCTAGCATTAAAATAATACAGTTATTTTATTTCTCTAATACATTCTTCTTATATTTCAGTTTGTTTTAACACATATGTATTGGTTGAAATATTACATTACCTATTAACGTATTTTAAATAGAAAATAATTTGGATATATTTTTATAAAATTTACCGATAACTTACATTGTTATTTAATCTTTGCTTTGTTAGATTTCGACATGTAAACGTTTTACTACCGAATAGGTGAAATTTTTATGGTGGGGCCTATGAGTTATGTTTCTTAAAAAACGTTCTCAATTAAATAATTTTCTCTCGTTTCATTTTTTTCGTTTCATTTATTAATAATTTCAAAAATTTTCAATAATTATGGGTTCATTGTTTTTAATTGTCTTTCTCTCTCTCTCTCTCTCTCTCTCTCTCTCTCTCTTTTAGTATTACTTTTTTAAATAATTTATACATAGTAAAATATATACATATTTTAATATTATAATGTCAACATGCAACTATCCACATACGCAACATCCACACAATAATCTTTCATGCTTAGGCTAGTAAAATTTTAAGCATACTTATATCACACGTAAACTTTAAAATATTATGTTTAAAGATTAATACAATTATGTTAACATTGCTATATAATATTAACATTGCTGAAGTTTATCTTGCAATTGTGCATATCGCATTTGTAATATACGTTCACGTTCAGTTTGTCTGTTAACATCTTCAATAAGAGCATTGACTCTCCTCGGAACTGCCGCTTCCTCTTGATTTTGTAAAAATTGAAATGTCGAAAGTTCCAAATGGGCTTGTTCTATTTGTTCGCACAAATCGTATAATTGTTTGGTTATGACTTGTGCTCTGGTCTAAAAAAAAAATCATGTTAAGATTGCAACTAATGTCAATATTGAACTATATATTGAACTATATATATTAAATAATTACCTGATAACCTCCTGTTAAAACTTTCAATTTTTTTTCCATTTTAGCGGCTTTTTTAGCTTCACCAGTCATATGCATTCGATTTTCTTCTAATTTTCTTTCACAAGCTTCTACTCTATCTTTTTTGGAGGCTAAGGTTGCTCTTGTATACCGCTTTTGTGTTTCCAAATATAATATCTGCGATAAACATTCTTCCCACACCGTTGTATATGCATCTAAACTTAAATCTCCATGCGCCATACCAT